>NC_058160.1:11865888-12085726 GCF_020080835.1 Cotesia glomerata
GTTCGTTAGATATCGTTGTCGAAAAAAATGTTTTTTTAGAATTTCTATGAAATTTTCAGTCTGACCAGTTTGCACTTAAAATTTCGTCAAAGAACTCAAAAAACTGCGTTCAATGCCATAAACCGCGAGAAAATCAGTTTATTCATTTAAAAGTTATTGTGGTTTGAAAATTCAAAAAATAGTGTTCTATAAAACTTCCATCAGCCTTTTGAACTCGAAGAGCTCAAAAGCACAGAACAGCTATTTATTTGAGCTCGGAAAGCTCAAAATAAGACAAAAACTATATTTTTGAGCTCGAAGAGCTCAAAAAATAAGTAAATTGTTGAGTGCTTAGGTATGGAGGTAGCGGGAAGTTGCAGGGATGGCCTTTAGGTTCAACCGTTTTACTAATTTTTGTGTAAATAAAGCCAGAGATTAATAATTTTGTAATTCAATATTCCACTCGATAAGTAATGAACTTGTTGCCAATTATAATTTTTTTTATACTTATCTAAAAATATTTTGATTTAACAGAATAGTCTTCAGCAAAAAATAACTCTTCAACTTCATATTTTTGGTTAAAAGAACAAGTTTCTGGAAAACAAAATATCAAAAAAATATCTTAAAAAACGGAATTTTTACTTCCACATTTTGACACATAATTGAAACTTTTTTTGATGATCCAAGTAGAAATGAAAAAATTTTACTTTTTAACGGCATTTTTTAAACGAGTCGGTAATATTTTCGATGTCGTTACAGTTATCATAAAGGATGAACCTACTTTGTTCCTTTCGAAAAATCAATTTGTTTTTTTTTTTAACTTCCCGCTAAGAAAATCGAAGATTTTCGAAAAATCGGGAAGTTATTGGTTTTACCCCGTTTTGCAAAAATTGAGGTTTCAACAGATCTCGACGTTTTGAAGCCCTAAGAAGCTTTCCTGACTATTTTTACGATGATGTCCTTACACCTGTATGTGTGTGTGTGTGTGTGTGTGTGTGTGTGTGTGTGTGTGTGTGTGTGTGTATGTGTGTGTATGTAAACCTCTTATAACTTCAGAACGGCTAGACCGATTTGCTCACAGTTGATGTCATTCCAAAGGTCTTCACCAAACTTAGATTGTCTGTAAGTTGGAACCAATTTGGATCAGTAGATTTCGAGAAATTGCAAAAAAAAAAAGTGAAAAAAAAGTTTTTTTTTCATTTTTTTAAATATCTCCGAATTGGCTGAACCGATCGACCTCAAAAACTAATCAGCTTCGTTTGCCACCAAAAACGTCAGAATCGGTTGATGCGTTTGTGAGATATCGTTGTCGAAAAAAATCGAAAAAAGTGTTTTCTTGTAATAACTCCAAAATGTTTCATCAGATCAATTTTTTTGTTTTAAATTGTTTATAGAGCTTAAAAAACTATATTGATCGCCTTCAACCACGTGCAAATCGGTTGATTCATTCAAAAGTTATAGCAGTTTGAAAATTAAACAAACCGTGTTTCATTGAACTTTGATAAGATTTTTGAGCTCGAAGAGCTCAAAACTATAGGAAAGCTATCTTTTCGAGCTTGGAGAGCTTAAAATAACACATATATTGTATTTTTGAGCTCTAAGAGCTCAAAAATATCATAAGTGCTATTTTAAGCGCCTAGGTATGGAATTAGCGGGAAGTTGCAGGGATGGCCTTATGGGTCAACCGTTTACCTAATTTTTTTTTAATCACCCTAATATACACAGAAAAAAAAATCTTCTTGAAACAAGTATATAATTTTGAAGAACTTAATATTCTTGATTTGAGTAGAAAAATTTTCGATTTAATAAAATTTTACTTGATTCAAGAATTTTTCGTCTTGATTCAAGACAATTACCCTCTTCAAAATTATATTCTTGGTTCAAAAATTTTTCTCTTGAATCTAGTTAACTTTTTTTTCAGTGTAGATATAAACCTTTGAACCATATGTATTCTCTGAACTAGTTTGACGAGTTGAGTCAGGAAATAGCAAAATTTTTTTAAAATCCCATCATGATGTTACGTCCCCACCTGCATTTGGAGATGTCTCTGATAGCAGGGGGTCCGCACTGCTGTGTTAAGAAATGAAACAGAATAGTTCCACGCCGAGGGATGTTAGCAGAGATGGCATAGCATGCGCGCGAGAAAATATGTATAGTACAGGCTTATCATATTATAGATTGTATACACTACATTATAAAAAGTTCCTTGCCGGGAAAATTTTTTGCGTTCAAATTACTCTCTCGCTGATTTATGTTTTTTTTTCTCTATTGTTTTCTATACATCAATGCAGTTGATTTTTAATTAATAATTAGTAATAATTTATAAAAATAATTAAGTTTTTACGCCAAATAATATTATGGACAGTTATTAATTAAACTCCCCAAATGCAGTTTATATATACAATCACGATTTTATCATCCACGAGCTTCGTAGCTAGTTGGGTAGAGTGCGAGTCTTTAGATCTTGCAACTCGGGTTCGAATCTCCGTCTCAGAATTGATTTTTTTTTTTATTCATCATTAAATAAATGAAATTTTTTTTTACAATTGAAAAATTGAGTAGTAAAAAATTTTTTATAAATAATAAATTTTTTTTTTTACATACATATGTATGTTTTTTTTTTTTTTTTTAATTGTTTTATGCTCCTTAAATTTTATTTACAGCAAAACATTCATATCATTTTTTTTTTATTTATTAAATTATATTTGTATGTGTAATATAATATATATATATATATATATATATATATATATATATATATATATATATATATATATATATATTTATAAGGTTTATTTACATATTTAACAACTCTATATAACAAATATACAAAAATTATGAGTACATATATACATATATACAAAGATTTTATACATTTATAACTACTGTAGATCGTACACATGTTCAACAACACGATTCACATACATATATACAAACAATATGAGCACATATATGCATATATATACATAAAATAATAAATTATTACTCGACAGTTTGTTATGTTTCTCGTTGTGCAACTGTTTTGGTTTTTTGAAACTTCATCCAAGCTTTGTAGAATATGTAATTAGCATTTTTCAGGTTGTCAGTTTTTCCATCCAAATGACTCTTTACAGCAGCACACCAGTCAGTTAAAAATCTCCTCACGATCAAGTCAATAACTGATTCATTCAGTTGGGTTTGATGCTCCAAACACGATGACCATTGTCTATTAATGAGATTACGGTCCATTAACTCTTCAACCCTTAACTTCAAGATCTTACTTATTTCAGGCTTGTAGCACTGGGTAACCATGACATTGTCAATGGCTGTAAGTACTTGATAGTACATAACGTCGAATGGTGAGTCTGACGCATTAAAACCTTTATTCCGCACAAAAGAAGTTTTACAATTCTTACATTCAACAACTTTTACCATTCGCTGGCTTATCTCATTGTTACGAGATAAGTGCTGAATTATATTTGGTTTTATTTTTGTCGATTCAGCTTTCGAAAACGGAATACTGCACTCGATAGTTGATGTTTCAACAAAACCATCTATATCTTCAGTATCAGTTTCATTATCATCATTATCAACACAATCAAGATCAATTAAAAAGTTGTTGAACGTAGAAATTATATCTGAAAAATCGACACTCTCGGAATCATCATGCAAAGAACGATGTTCAGTGTTTCCATGGCGTACTTTGAATCTTCCTACTTTGTCGATTAAAAAACTTCTTAAGTGCGAGTCGATTAACCTACAAGAAGGTTTTTTATTACAGCTTCTTTGCCTCAACCATCCGAACGTACTTTCCAGATCGTCTTGATTGAAATTTCTAGGGGAGAAAGATTTGAAGCCGTAACTAGACAAAATTTTCCACAATTTCTGAAAGCCCTCTACGTTTGACTTCCAATTGACGAGAGTCGGAACTGAGGCCTTTCGTTTCATGTTCTTCGGGTCAAGAAATCGCAGCTGAGCTTAAAAATATTTGCTACAGGCCCAAAAATCATGGTGGAGACTATCAGAGGTGACGTCAGTTCGCAATGGGGCTGTACTTTTCGAATGATCTGGTGAACCATTCATTGAGTCGAATAGTTTGTTGAAAAAACTAAGAATTTCAGCCGTAAACAATGAGTCTTCCTCTAGCCACACTTCTCCTTCGGTTGTCTCAATGGGATCTGCAATTAAACAAATATGTTACTCATCATGATTCAGATGAAATTATTCCAGTCACATTATTTACAAAAATACGTAAGCGTGTTTTAGATATTCAAATAAGAATACCTTACGCAAAGAAATTATAAGCGTGAGCGCATGCGTGAGAGGGGAGAAATGTTTAGGTATGTGTTTGATTGGAAGATGTAAAATGTAGTAGGGATGAATTTAGCGCGTAAATGGCTTTTAAAATCATTAAAAAGAAGAAAAAAATCTATTTCAGCCCTTTCATTAGTATGCAACTCTTATAGAAAAGAAAAACGAGGAAAAATGATTATTTATGATGAACTAATATGAACATTTACCTGGAGATTCAATAACACTTTGTATTAAACTTGCTGTAGTTTGACTTAAAACTTGAGCAGCAGGGCGGACTCGCATTTTTCTAATTTTTTTAACGTATATATGCTCATCAGTTAATTTGGTGACCCGTGAATTAGCCATCCGGTTTTTATCGACTCTATACGCCTTCTCGATGTCATCCCATTTAGCGTAATGAGTAGCGGAGACATCTTTATTAATGAATTGGAATAGCTTGAAAAATTCACGTTTTAATTCAGGCTTGTGAACATATTCCAATTTCTTCGTTAATAAATTGTTCCGAGAACCCTTGGTTAGATGAGGACTGTCAAACAATGGAACGATTTCACAACCACGCCAAAGAATTGTAATATCTGGAAAATAATAATGATATTAATAAGAATATACATGAGTTTTTCAATAAATAGTAGTGAAGCTTACACAGAAAAAATATTACTTGAATTCATTACCTGGATTTTGTTTCTGCTTAAACCTTAATCTGTTAGACTGTAAGAGTAAGTCTTTTACAGCTTTCACATTATTGGTTCCTTGGTCACAAACCGTCGCTACGGGAATTAATCCACAATCAATAACCTTATCAAACACTGATTTGATAATTCTTATTAATTCAGGTGGACTTGTTTGGCCCTCGCAGAAACCATGATAAATTGGGACAAACCAATCAGCACGATTTGCTGAATGCGCAGCAACCACAATGACATGATCCGCAAACTTTATTGTGCGTTTATACCCAAAGTCTTCAAATCCACGAATTTTGTCTGCTGAAGAATCATATTCCAAATGTGGCGTCGTTGCAGCTTCATCCCAAATAATAGTTATATATTTATCCAATGAATTGGCCAGACGTTCTCCTTCACGTTTTAAATGACGTGAAATTACCGGAGCTATTCCCGTATCGAAGTTCATTTTGTCTAGAACTTTTTTTAAAGTTCCAGGACTCGGAAGAACAAAAAGATCCGATAACAGCCTATAGGCCGTTGGAGACCGTTCGTGGATGATAAGGGAGAGTAATTTTTGCGGTGTTGAAAAACGCCTTGCCTAAAAAAAATATGCAAGATTAATAAACATAAAATTATACAAGAAAAACTATTTAAGAATTAGTTCCATTAAAATGATCATAATTTAAAACTTTACCTTCGGATTTTTTCCAGTATTTTCAAATTGCATTTGAATAAAAATATTCTGAATCGCTGATAAGGAGGAATTGGAAGAAAGTGATACAGTCTTTTTCGATTGACGAACTTCCTGACATTTTTTTTTATATTTACAAGTAATGGCAGAAGTTTTTATTTTTTGTACACGGAGAGCTTTAGTTAATTTAGCTACTTCATGTTGATAAGCATTTATTATTGAATTATTATCAACAATATTATTATTATTATTATGTTATTAAATGCTCAGGGGGGTTGTCCCCGGAGTCCGACTCTCCGAGGGCCCAGCCTGAGCTCCATCCATTACTGCTGGACCACTCCGCACAACAAGGCGGTTAGTGATCACAGCAGGCCAAAGTCATTTCCCTAAGTAGACGGAGGGAACCTAGTATGACAGCCTTCTGCATCCTGACCGCCAAGAATTCAGCTTTTGATGAGCAAGCTGGAACTCTGGCAAGTGAGGATACAAAAGACTGTTTCATCTCTCCGAGGACGCCAACAATCAGGACGGCGAGCTTGACACGGTAACCTGGGTAAAGTTTGCCAATTTCAAACAGGAGATCCTGATATATCTGTCTTTTGTGCTCTTCTTTGGCTGAGATGTTGTGTTCAGCCGGGGCCGAGAACTCAATGACATAAATGTCACGAGTGGCCTTGTCGAAGAGCACAATATCAGGTTTGTTGTGATCTATCCGCCGAGTTGTTGCAAACGGCATGTTCCAGTAAATTTTGCAACTGTCATTCTCAACAACCTGGGGAATATCTCCTGGCAGATAAGGCAGCACTAGTGTCATATCAATACCGTAGTAATGACGAAGATAGTAGTACAGTACTCTCAGGGCAGCGTTGTGACGCTGGATATATGCACCTCTCGCCAGCACAGGACATGCCGACAAAAGGTGTATGAGCGTCTCCGGGTGTTGTTTACACATCCTACATGACGTGTCCAGAAGCTGCACCTGGAGCACCTTGCTACGGTATTCTAGAGTGTTAATGACACCATCTTGGAAGGCAAATATGAACCCTTCAGTCTCGGACATCAGGCCAGCTGATTTTAAGAAGGAAAAGGTCAGCTGGGTGGACAAGCCATGATCACGCACGTGTTTGAAGTACACGCTGTGCATGGACTTGTCCATCAGTTCGCCTAGGAGTTGTTTTTCCTCGGCGTTCCTGATGACGCTCTTAAATTCTTCCTTTCGGAGTTCCATAAGAGCGTTTATCTCTACAAGACCAAGGGTTCTTGCTGCATATATAGCTGCCTTATACAAGAACGACCCCTTATGCGCATTCTCATGTTTATGTACGATTTGCATAAGGAAGTCATCCTCGTCTGCAGTGAAATTGACAACCTCGAATGTTAAACCCAGGACTAAACGATCATGCAGCCGCTCCAAACTCTGCAAACCTCTCCCTCCGATCGACCGGGAGAGGTATAATCTGGCGACTGATGAATTGGGGTGCATGCTCCGATTCATATTGATAACCTTACGGGTTCTGATGTCGAGATCTCGTAAATCCTTTCGGGCCCATTTTAAGACACCGAAAGAGTATAGTAAGACTGGGACAGCGAGCATGTTAGTGGCGGAGACTTTATTTTTGCCGGAAAGTTCGGAGGACCAAATTTTCCGGAGTCTCCTAACATACTCACTACGGAGAGTTGCTCGGACTTCGGAGACCACATGCATGCGGTGCTCTTCCATTCCTAGGTATCTATACAACTCTCCCTATCTATACAAATTATTATTATTATTATTATTATTATTATTATTACACCGGCACACAAAAAAAAAAAAGTTGTCTGTACTTGGGACGCGCCACATATATTCCCATGTAATTTGACCCGCTGAACCCGAATTTGAGGTCCGTTTGGCCCCTACACCCTAGGATTTTGAGAAAACTGTAAAAAACCGAAAAAAAACGGGAAAATTGGGGGTTTTGGTGATTGAAAAATTTTTTAGATTCTAACTATGCATGATTTTCATGTATTTCGATCTGCTTTATACTTATCTGAAGTGTACTCAGACCAGCAGCCATTAAAAGTCTAAGTAAATCCCGAAAACCCATGAAAATTGCGAAAAAAAAACAAAAATTCCCAATATGGTGATAAAAAAAAATGTATTGAGCTAAATATATGATGATTTTCATGTAGGTTTATCGACGACATATAAATCTCCAACGTTTATACCTCAAACGACTCGAAAACAGCAAACGACTGTGCAAAAATCCCCGAAAATTGGAAAAAAATCAAATGTAATATAATAAAAATCGAGTTATTATTCAAAAATAAATAAAAAAAATCATATCATTCGATCTGTGGTGCATAAAAAAGTATTTCGTCCTAAGACTTAAAAAATTAATTTTTTCGGAAAATATCATCAAAACCCTTTTGGATTTGAATTTTAATTCGTTCTCCGCTTATATCTCACCCTTTTATCTTCAAACGTCCTGCATAAAGGGTTTCTCTTTCGTTTCCTCTCTTCTTCGGGTAAATCTCTCTTCAGAGTCCAACAATGATCTGCCATCATATTTACATCCCACGTTCCTTGATATCGTTTTTCCATCACACTAATGTCTTGATGGAATCTCTCACCTTGCTCTTCACTAAAATCACCAAGATTTTCAGGAAAGTGTGAAAGATGAGAATGTAAATAGTGCAATTTTGTATTCATTAAGCAACCTAAAGTATTATAGTTGTATAACAACTCGTCAACTAAAGTTGCGTAGTTATCACTTTTCGTATTCCCTAAAAATTGCTGTGATACTTCCTTAAAACTTCCCCAAGCTGCTCTCTCAATCTCGTTCATCTCATATTCAAGATTAGCATCCTGGAATAGAGTCCGAATTTGGGGTCCATCAAAAATTCCTTCTTTTAATTTAGCGTCACTTATAGCTGGAAATTTTTCGCCCAAGTACTTAAAACAGTTTCCATCTTTATCCAGAGCTTTTGACAAATTGCTTCATAAGGCCAAGCTTGATATGAAGTGGGGCAGCAAGTACTTGGAAGGATCAATTAGAGATTGTCGCGTAACATTGTGAGAACCAGGATTCAAATTTGTTCTTGTTGGCCATTCTTTTTGAATGTAATGATTCTTTCGGTCTCGGCTATCCCACAAACATAAGAAGCAGGGGTACTTTGTGAACCCCTGATTGTTGGCCTAGCAATATTGTTGCAATTTTCAGATCACCACAAACCTTCCATTGATGTTCTGAATAGTTTATTTTTATCTAATACAACCTGTAAATTGTCATAAGTCTCCTTTTAGTTTAGTCGAATGAGCTACTGGAATCGGTGCCAATAAGTTTCCATTATGAAGAAGCACAGCTTTAAGACTTCGCCTAGAGGAGTCAATAAAAGCCTCCATTCTTCGTCTTTGTAAGTGTTTGGCTTCAACTCATCGATCAGTCCTTTTACATCTGAACAGTACACAAATGAATTTTCGCTGTCTTTTGTAAAATACTTCCGGAACTCTTTTTCCCTATCACGATAAAAATAAGCTGTTGTATTTTTAGCTAATAAATTTTTTTTCCTTAAAGCTGAGGCTAAATGTTCAGCTTTTACCTTAGATAGTCCTAAGTCTCGTACAAGGTCATTCAATTCAAGTTGATCGAAGACTTCAGGGTCTTTACTTCTAGGAACACCACTCGGGATGTATTCTTCATCCTCAGAATGGATCTCTTCGGGTTCAGGATCGATTTCTTCAAAGTTATCTTCAACTTCCATCTCTTCATGTTCATTCACTGGTTCAGGAGCTGCAGGTTCTTCGACATTCAAAACTTTTTCTGCTGGCACAACTGATGTTACGTTGGCATATTGAATTTTATGTTTGGTTGTCGAAGAAAAACCTGAAACTTCCGTCGTGCAAAAATAGCAGTTTTTTGACTCGTTGGTGCAGACCAAATCACAGGTTTTGAAAATTTCAAGCACTGTTTACTTTTCGTCTGCTCCCAACGAGTAAGCATCGTGTGACACCGATTGCAAAGTGAATGTGGTACCCAAGTTGCTTCCCAGTTCGTAATCTGGATACCGAAGCAGGTTTCGTAGACATTTTTCAATTTGTTTGAAAAAGATCTACGACTTTTCGTTACTTCAAATTCTCCACATATGTAACAGAAGCAATTGGAGTTTTTGTTACATATGTGAGAGACACTTCTTGTCATATTAAACGCTTCAGAAGCCAAGTCACCCACTAATGAAGAGCTGCAGTCACTTGATGACGACGCCTGCGAGCCTGCTTTCTCACTCTGACCAGACGCCGATACTGGGATTCCGGGTCCCTGCATCGTAAAACACTTATTACTTGTGCCTGCCATGACGGCATTCAAGCCGTTAACCCAGGGACTATGCCAGACGGTCCTGTTGCCCGCCGTCACCACGTGGAGGTGCCCTGGTTACAGGCACAAGCATTTAAGCAAGAAATCGATTCTGAGCCCAAAAGTTCCTAGAAGTGAAAACCCTGAAACATCAGCTTAAAGAAAAAAAAAATTTATTAACTAAAAATACAACAGCTTATTTTTATCGTGATAGGGAAAAAAATCTGATAACATTTTTAAAACGGCGAAAATTCATTAGTGGACTGTTCAGATGTAAGAAGTTTGATTGATGAGTTAAAGCCGAACACTTTCAGGACGAGGAGTGAAAGTTTTTCATTGCTTTGTCTAAGCGAAGTCTCAAAGCACCGACTCCAGTAGCTCATTTGACCAAAAATCATTGAAAAGTTTGTGGTGATCTGAAAATTGCTACACTAGTTAAGCCAACAATCTGGTTCACAATATATCCCTTCTTGTATGTTTGTAGGATAGTCACGATCGGAAAATTCCCTACAGTAGAAAAGAACGGCCAACAAGAAAGAATTTGAATCATGGTTCTCACAACGTTATGCGAGAATCTCTCATTAATCCTTACAAGTACTTGCTGCCACCACTTTATATCAAGCTTGACCTTATGAAGCATTTTGTCAAAGCTCTCGATAAAAATGGCAACTGTGTTAAGTACTTGGACGAAAAATTTCCAGCTATAAGTGACAATAAATTGAAAGAAGGAATTTTTATGTACCCCAAATTCGGACTCAATTCCAGGATGCTAATCTTGAGTATGAGATGCACAAGATTGAGAGAGCAGCTTGGGGAAGTTTTAAGGAAGTATCTAGAAATTTTTAGGGAATGTGAATACAAAATTGCACTATTTACAATCTCATCTTTCACACTTTCCTGAAAATCTTGGTAATTTCAGTGAAGAAAGAGAAGAAACATTCCATCAAAACATGAGTGGATGTCAATATGATGGTAGATCATTGTTGGACTCTGAAGAGAGATTTACCCGAAGAAGAGAGGAAACGAAAGAGAAACCCTTTATGCAGGACGTTTGAAGATAAAAGGGTGAGATATAAGCGGAGAACGAATTAAAATTCAAATCCAAAGGGTTTTGATGATATTTTCCGAAAAATTAATTTTTAAGTCTTAAGACGAAATACTTTTTTTTATGCACCACAGATCGAATGATATGATTTTTTTATTTATTTTGAATAATAACTCGATTTTTATTATATTACATTTGATTTTTTTCCAATTTTCGGGGTTTTTTGCACATTTGTTTGATGTTTTCGAGACGTCTGAGTTATAAAAGTTGGAGATTTATATGTCGTCGATAAACCTACATGAAAATCATCATATATTTAGCTCAATACATTTTTTATCACAATATTGGGAATTTTTGTTTTTTTCGCAATTTTCATGGGTTTTTCGGGATTTACTTAGACTTTTAATGGCTGCTGGTCTGAGTACACTTCAGATAAGTATAAAGCAGATCGAAATACATGAAAATCATGCATAGTTAGAATCTAAAAAAATTTTTCAATCACCAAAACCCCCAATTTTCCCGTTTTTTTTCGGTTTTTTACAGTTTTCTCAAAATCCTAGGGTGTAGGGGCCAAACGGACCTCAAATTCGGGTTCAGCGGGTCAAATTACATGGGAATATATGTGGCGCGTCCCAAGTACAGACAACTTTTTTTTTTTTGTGTGCCGGTGTTATTATTATTATTATTATTATTATTCTTTTCACCATGATAGTTCACCACCAAATTATTAGGATTACCATTATCATCACGAACATCATTCCTATTGTCAACGTCAACTATTGAACTCATTGAAACATTTGCATCATCTTGAGCACTTGAAAAATGATCGCGACTGCATACAGCACCTCCAGCACTCTCATCATCAGATATGACAGACATCATGGAAACATTTGCTAAATCATTGGCACTAGAAACACCGTCAGTCACTTCCACTTCAACACGATTAGCATCTTGATCAGAAGTCGCACCCAAAGCACGAAGTTGCCAACTAAGGATAGGATTTCCATTAATGTCACGAAGAATGTAATCAACGTTTATGTTACTCAGTGGAGTTTCAAGAGCTCGGACCTGCACATTAATGTCAGGATAAGCATCTTTAATTAAACATCTTCGCATCCCATTCTTCTTGATCATTGAGTCTGAAAAATGTCTATGACACAAGCGATACTTATGACGATTTTCAGAAGATACATTGTATATCCAAGATTCACAATTTATCATTTCCCTCCACGTTAGTGCACGAATTTCGTCTTTTGGGAAATAATGACTTTGGTCAGTATTTCCTGAACGACATCCGAATGCAACACATTTCCACGGCATTTTAATTATTTTATTATAAAAAATTATTGACAGCTGTATTATTTATTACGACAAAAAGAAAATTCGAACAAGTCAGAATTGCGTTGACGCAGATTCATTCGGGAATTTCTATTGTGTAGAAGTCAAACAAATTACAATCGTGAGAGGCGCGGTGAACGGGTTAACGTATTATGCATATCAATATGTGTGTAGGAGAGAAGCACTAATACATGGAGTTCGATATTTTACATCGTCGCGAAATTAATAAATATATATATATATATATATATATATATATATATATATATATATATATATAATTTAACATAGAACAAAAAAAGTCGCACAGCGAGAAATATAAAATCTGTCAATTGATTGTTTACTTGTTTTATGTATATATGTATATATGTACTCATATTTTTGTATATTTGTTATATAGAGTTGTTAAATATGTAAATAAACCTTATATATATATATATATATATATATATATATATATATATATATACACATACAAATATAATTTAATAAATAAAAAAAAATGATATGAATGTTTTGCTGTAAATAAAATTTAAGGAGCATAAAACAATTAAAAAAAAAAAAAAAAACATACATATGTATGTAAAAAAAAAATTTATTATTTATAAAAAATTTTTTACTACTCAATTTATCAATTGTAAAAAAAAATTTCATTTATTTAATGATGAATAAAAAAAAAATCAATTCTGAGACGGAGATTCGAACCCGAGTTGCGAGATCTAAAGACTCGCACTCTACCCAACTAGCTACGAAGCTCGTGGATGATAAAATCGTGATTGTATATATAAACTGCATTTGGGGAGTTTAATTAATAACTGTCCATAATATTATTTGGCGTAAAAACTTAATTATTTTTATAAATTATTACTAATTATTAATTAAAAATCAACTGCATTGATGTATAGAAAACAATAGAGAAAAAAAAACATAAATCAGCGAGAGAGTAATTTGAACGCAAAAAATTTTCCCGGCAAGGAACTTTTTATAATGTAGTGTATACAATCTATAATATGATAAGCCTGTACTATACATATTTTCTCGCGCGCATGCTATGCCATCTCTGCTAACATCCCTCGGCGTGGAACTATTCTGTTTCATTTCTTAACACAGCAGTGCGGACCCCCTGTCTAATAGTGAATACGCGCTAATTTAAATACTAAGAATTAAACAATAATTTAATAAATATTCATTTTTTATAAATAATAATGTTAAAAGATAAGTGAAGAATTCTAAATATTAAATATTAAAAAATAGTTTACAGGAAAGAAAAATTGATAAGAAAATTCTAAGACTCAGCCAACGCCTGAGTAAACAAAATATTTTTAAGTTCCCATCAATATTTTCTCACAAAGAATGTTGATAAGAAATCTAGAGTAATCGAAATGATTCACTGTAAGACAACTAGCGTAGAGTACATAGGGTATATTTTAGAATACTCAAGAGAATGTTCTAAATAAATATATGATAAACGAACGCCCGCTCGTCCTGAAGTTTGAATTTGAGTCAGCGCTCGTCGTTCGAATGGTCCTCGGAAACATCTCACGCATCAACTTAAGACAATAGGACATTCAAGGCCTGATACGCAACCCTACTCCTCCTAGGGCGCGGACATTGGATGAGGAGATATAAGCATTAAATCGAATTACGTAAAATACCGTATCGTACTTCATGGCAGTTGTCAAACCACTCATATTCAAAGTGTATTTTAAACAATTAAATAAATTCATTGAAGCAGTTATTTTAGAGTTAGTTCGGGAACCTCTACTTACGACTCTAGCAGTCGTATCATCTTAATCTCCAACTCTAGTTGTTGTACTGGTAACTCTCAAACCCAAGAGGTAACCGGGACGTAACAATAAAGACAAATGCAATAATTATATTTCTATGAAATCTACTAACAAAGTTTGTAAAATTTAAGAACCTATTATTGAAAATTAATCATCGATCCAGTTAAATTATAAAACGTGTATAATAATCTAATAGATTATAATCTATCTACTAGATTATAACTTTTTCTGAAGTTTTTCGTTGTTTAGAAGAAAATTTATGAACCGATAATAGTTAGGACCACTCTGAACTTTAGATCTCTCACACAAATAACAAATCTTGATACGAAATTTTGTTCAACAAAAGCATAAATAAATTTAGAAACATGTGAAAAAGTACGTCTGGTGAAAAGTACTAACCACTTTTTTTGTGGGCCGGTATTTTTTATAATCATTTATTTCCAAGTAGAACGTTTTTATCAAAATTTCCATCTGTTGAAAAGAAATTCATCAATCTACAATTACAATCTACAAATTACTTTGCTGTCGAGTGCGCCTAAACTAGTGGGTCTTTCGAAGAGCACAATAAGAGAAAATAACGGGAAGCGTTTTTAAGATAGGAAATTCACTCCCATTTCAGCTGCCAAACGGAACTTTTTTAAATTTGAAATATTTTTTACATTGTGCTTGCATGGCTCGACTACTCTAAGCATACAATAGATTAATTATTATGTCGAATGGATTATTTCAGAGCTATGTTGTTGACCAGTGAAGAACCAATATGGGGTCCTAGTGATTCTGAAAGTATACAATTAAAGCGAGATGAAGATCTCTATAAGCAAGAGATGGTGAGATTGGAAAATGATCTAACGTAAGTCATTTTTGTTTTTAAATTAGCCTCACTTTTTGACAAATAATTTAAATACTGCATTAAAATATGCCTCTTATTTTTAGTGAATTAGAAAGTACCGTTGAAGATTTACGAGGCAGTGTCATTAATAGAAAAACTCGTGTTAACATGTGTGATGTAGAAAACATGGCCTTGATCTTAAGTAAATCTAGGTAAGTGAAAGGATTTTTTTTTTTTTAATTTAAACACAACAGACGCCAACAATAGATTCACTTTGTACAGTAATTTGTTGTTAAATTATTTTCTCTTTATTTAGAATTATGTTGACTTTTAATTCATTTATAGTAAAACGGTAGCAGATTTAAAAACGAAGTTCCCAAATCTTCAAGAAAGTCTTAAAGGCTTGTTGAGTTTAGAAATGGAAAAAATAGTGCGTGAAGAAAAATTCCTTAAAGAAGAACCAGAACGGCTAGAATTGGCATTGAGACGATGTAAAAAACTTACTGGTACCCTCGTCACACTTAAACGGTAAGTGATTGAATAAGAAGTAATTAATTTTCCATAATTTTATTGATGACTACATTGATAGATTGTTTTTTATTTTTAGGTAGATTTCTTTAGAAATCTATCTATTGTAGCCGGTCTCATGTCGTAATTTTTAAAAAAATTTGTCATCATATGTTTCATTTCATCGAGTTATGTCGAAAAATGGTATTGGCTCAAAAGTTTATATATTTATTTATGTATGTATATGGGGCATTCCACAACAAATCGACCACTTTTGACCCTGACCCTTTTTGATTTGGTTGAAAGTTTTCCATCCTTTTCTACCTTATTAAAAACTTCTTTCATAATTTTTTCAAATTTTTTTACCGAACCAAAAAAAAGTTATGAATTTTTCAACAAAACCGTTTTTAGTAGATTTCATAGAAATCTAACTATTTTTTTTTTTTTTTTTTTTTTTTTTTTTGGGCGAGAGAAGGGAAATCTTCAAAAGACACCGGCTAGATGTTGGTGATGTTGATTACCGGTAATGTGAGATTTTTACTCACTAAAACCCTCCCTTCTCTTGTACCTGATACTGCGGGACCGCGTTAGCATTACTTCGCAGTACCAGGCCCCTTCCACGCTGCTGCTGTAGCTTATTCCTCCGCTTCTTCTTCTTCATCCTCTTCTTCTCCAACAGGACCTCTCTTACATATCCCGTCATTGCTGCGTAGTTGTTTATCGACGTCAGCATCCAAGGGACGACGTCTTCAGGCCTTTGAGGCACTTCCTTCTCTCCCTGCCAACGCAGCCGTATTTCAAACCAACGTTGGCATTCAAAAAAGGTTTGCTCAGCAGAGTCAGCAACTCCAGGACAGTACACACAGTAGGGATCGTTTCGGATCCCCATACGATGTAGTTAGGCATTGAACTATCCATGACCAGCAAGGAACTGTGTAAGATAGTAGTCTACCTCCCCACAGTCCCTCAGTACCCAGTCACGAGTCTGCCCAATGAGCCTATACGTCCAACGCCCTGTTTCCCCAATTTCCCAACGCTCTTGCCAGAGCGCAAAGGTCTCCTCACGTTCGCGGGTTCTCACGTCTTTCAAAGGTCCTTCGCCAGCCCGTCCGGCATCCCAGATCCGCTGCCTTTCGAGACCCAGTAAGTCGATTGGAATTACACCCGAGATGACCAACACAGCTGCCTCTGAGACCATTCGATAGGCGCAGGCTATCCTCAGCGTACCTCTTCGTTGTACCGATGCTAGTTGCTTCCGATATTTCTCTACTTTGAGTGCCTCTCCCCATATCTCTACTCTGTAGAGCATGATTGAGTTAGCGACACCCATGAGAGTTCGTCTGCGGCTGCTCCTTAGTCCTCCGACATTTGGCATGAACCGGGAAAGATTTGCCACCGTCATTGCTGCTCTTGTGGCCACACTGACAATCTGCTCTCGAAACGTCAATTTCGAGTCGATTGTCACTCCGAGGTATTTCAGAGCCCTCCGATTCTCGATGTGTTGATCCACAACTTGAGTCTGGAAAGGGCACGGAAACCACCTCTGAGCTGTGAGTACCACCACCCCGTCTTCGCAGTGACCAGCATCAACCCATGATCGTTAAGCCATGCGTTGACGGAGGCCGCAACAAGCCTCACCAATCCTTGCGCTTCGCTTTCGTTCCGCGCAAGTATTAGTGCTGCCACGTCATCCGCAAAACCCTCCAGCTTTACCTCCTGCGGTAGATCTAGGCACAGAAGTGCATCATAAAGGATAACCCAGAGTTCTGGTCCGAGGACTGAACCCTGAGCTGCTCCTCCACTGAGCTCCTTCATGACCTGTCCTGTAGTAGTCTCATACATCAAGTAACGATCACTTAAGTAATCATTTATGATGCGAATGAGATACTCTGATAGACCTAATTTCCGAAGCGCCTTCATTATAACCGGCCATCTTGCCGAATTAAATGCATTTTTGACGTCGAACGTCATCATAATGCATACTGGATGGCAACGATGATGACACGTCCAGGCCTGTTGAGCGAATGAAAGCGCTTCCGAAATGGCACCAATTGTACTGCGACCCGGCCGAAAGGCATGTTGGTTTTCAGCCAGGCCACCAGCATCGGTCACTTCTTTCCGCAGTCGATTCCTAATAAGGGCTCCTAATAAAGTCGATTCCTAATAAAGGCTGCCGACGTTGTAAGTATCGAGGAGCAGTTGTTCATGCTTTTTTATAAGGACCTTATAGGCCTCGACGGGGATGCCGTCAGGACCCGGGGCCTTACCTACCTTGAGGGACATAACAACTGCCCGCAGCTCCACTGCTATGAAAAGTGGGCACTCGTCATCGGATATTACACTTTGAGTGCATACCCGTTCTTCGCGATCGGAAAACAGAGTTTGGACTATTTCCTCCATCCTATCGGGTTCCATAGGAGCTATTGAACCACGGACAACAAATTTGCGAGTAACGATCCGGTAACCGTTGCCCCATAGATCATTATTCACTTCTCTGCAGATCGTCTTCCAACACCTCCCTTCGCTCGCCTTGATCTCCGTGACGAGTCGCTTCTTCGCCGCTTTGTACTCGTCGTTCTTTTGCTGCCCAGTATCTCGCTTTCGCGACCTAAGTGCTTGCCTCCGAAGACGCAAACACTCAGCCCTGAGCAGCGCAATCTCAGCTGTCCATCAGTAAACCGGCTTCCTACGAGAGCTTGCGGAACGGCGAGGTATAGCAGCGTCGCACCCTGTAACGATCACATCCATCATTTGACCAACAAGCGACTCGACATTTTCGCGCGACTCTGCAAATGAGTCAGGAAGCGTGTCAATTCTATCTGAGACCGCACTTTGGAATGCGCCCTCATCCAGGAGTGACATCTTCCATCCTCTGCTTCATTTGTCACTCCAGCATAGTAGGAGGGTTACCCCTCACACTGTTGACCGTATACGAAATATACTGATGGTCACTTGCCGTATACTCCTCCAAAACAGCCCAGTCTAAGATTACTCCCGCTATCCGTTTAGTAGCGAACGTTAGGTCTAAAATCGACCAACGCACGCCCGCTCTCCGGAAAGTGGGCCTATTTCCTCTATTCATAATGACAAGATCGAAACCTGCATGTCCAGGAGCTCATCACCCCGCGTGTCACTATATTCCATTCCCCAATCGATGGACTTTGCGTTAAAGTCACCACCTATCATAATCTCTCCTTCAAGATGGCGGACTACTCGTTCGAGATTGTCAACCCTCTTTCGGAAATCCGTAATAGGCTCGCTGGGGGTGAAATAACACGACACGAAGGTAACTGCTGATGTTTTAATCCACAAGGGCTCTACCATTTAATCCACACTGCCGTCCCCCGATCCACTGTCACGCACAGAAAGGCGACTTTGATCCGGGATTCAAATTGCCGCTGTACCTGTGTGGTCACAGTACCAATTTTGCCCAGACACAGAATGGTATTGTTCTGATACCAAAACAATATCCATCCCGTTGTCACGATTTCTAGCTTAAAGCCGATCAAGGGCCAGTTTGCAACGATGTAGATTCACCTGCAGCACCTTAGCTATTTTTCTTTTGGAGTACCTCCCGATAGGTCATACATCGTCCAAAACCCGCCACGTGATCAAAGGCTCGCCAGCTCCCCACCGCTGCACAGAGATGGCAGCGCGGAGGCTTGGTACAGGTCTTTGTCTGGTGATCCGCTTTACCACACCGCCAACAGCAACCACTTCTTAGTCTGACCAGTTTATGCTTAAAGATTCTTCAAAGAACTCAAAAAACTGCATTAGTGCCGTAAACCGCGAGAAAATCGGTTAATTCATTCAAAGGTTATTGTGGTTTGAAAATTTAAAGAATAGTGTTCTATGAAACTTCTATCAACTTAAAAGCACAGAGCAGCTATTTATTTGAGCTCGGAGAGCTCAAAATCACACAAAAATTATATTTTTGAGCTCGAAGAGCTTAAAAACAAGTGAATTGTTGAGCACTTAGGTATGGAGGTAGCGGGAAGTTGCAGCGATAGCCTTTAGGGTCAACCGTTTTCCTAATTTTTTTGTATAATACATTGTACTAGTCTTAGAAGATCCGGAAATTTTTAGAACTGTTTTTTTTTTTTCGGAAATGTGAATTTTTGAATTCAAAATAAACTTTTTTTTTGTAAAAGGAAAAAAAAATTTTTTTTTCAAAAGATATGCAAATTCGAAATTTTCCAATTTTTCCAGTTTTTCAATTTTGATTTTGTAATATCTCGAACGCTATTATAGATACAGGATTACACTTTCGTTTGTTTGATAGGGGACACTTGGGGCTATTGAAAAAGAAAAAAAAAGGAGTTGAAACCAATTTATTATTCAATAATTCCAGGTCGTGTATTTAATTTTTTAATGCTCAAAATTACAATACAATGTATTCGCATACTTTAACCTCAATTAGAAATAGCAAAAAAAAATTAGGAAATCGGTTGACCCTGAAGGCCATCCCTGCAACTTCTCGCTGATTCCATACCTGGATCCTTAAAATTGCAATTATGCTGTTTTTGAGCGCTCTTCGAGCTCAAAAATACAGTTTATGTGTTGTTTTGAGCACTCCAAGCTCAAACAGATAACATTTCTATGCTTTTGAGCTCTTCGAGCTTAGAAGTCTAATAAAAGTTTGATAAAACACTATTTTTTGAGTTTTCAAACCGCAATAACTTTTGAATGAATGAACTGATTTTTACGCGGTTGGCGGCATTCGACGCAGTTTTTTAAGCTTTTAAAAATCTTTAAGTTCAAATTGATCAAACGAGAAATTTTGGAGTAATTCCGAAAAAACACTTTTTTGGGTTTTCTTTCCTGCACGATATCTCTCGAATAAATCAACGGATTTTAACCGGATTAGCGGCGATCGATGTGGTTTTTTGAGCTAAAGAGCTGATTAGTTTTTGGAGTTGATCGACAAAGCTGTTTAAAAGTTATTAAAAAAAAACCACTTTTGAAAAAATTTTTTTTTACAGTTTTTTTTAGATTTCTCGAAGTCTATCGGTCCGAATCGGTCCAAATTATATTCAAAATCTAAGTTTGGACAAGCCCTTTCGAATGGCGCCAACCGAGATCGAATCGGTCATGCTATTCAAAAGTTATGAGAGGTTTACATACTTACATACACACACATACATATATACATACAGACATAGTGACACCCTCGCGGGGATAGTCAGGGAAGCTTTCTGTGACCTTAACACGTCGAGATCTGATGAAAACTTGATTTTTGTAAAGCAGGGTAAAACCAATAACTTCCCGATTTTTGAAAATCTTCGATTTTCTTAGCGGGAAGTTAAAAATTTTATTATTAATTCAAAAATTCACATTTTTCGAATTTGCATATCTTTTGAAAAAAACTTTTTTTTTTCCTTTTACAGAACTTCGTTGTATGATAAAAGAAAACTTCTGACCAAAATTTGTCCAAATCGAAAGGGTTTGTTTTCAACGATTGTTTGATTTGACATGGAATGACCCATAAATGAATATTTTTTGTTAATAATTAATAAAAATTAGGATTTGAGCAAGATTACGTCAACTGGACCCCCTATTTTCCACTTGATCACGAAAATTAAGTTCATGTATTTTTTTATAAGTATATACCAAGATCAAATGAGCCCTCAAACGTATTTTAAAAATTTTGATTTTAACAATAATTTTTTTTACAATGAAAATTTGAGGTACTTTTAATTAAAAAATGGATTGTAAATTGTTAAGAGTGCAAGATTTTCTTGTCGAGATATTTGATTACTTAGATATTTATTATATTTAATATTTGTATTTGCCGCTCAAGGTGACAACTAAATCATTATTATTATTTATTCTGAGATATTGTCGGTCTACACGCAGCCTAGCTGCGCATACGACTTACTCTCCGGCTTGCTTGTTGTGTGACACGCACTTGTTGCTTGGACGCTTGACTGTTGTGTGTACTAATACGCAGTTACAACTCAAGTTTTTTTTATATTATTAATTTGGTTATACGAATATAAGTTCATATCAAAGAGTGTTTAGAATTGTTTATAATTATAAGAAGAATAAATAAACTTAGATTCAGTTTAAATAAAACCTTGTGTTCCAACTTTCTTCATAATCCCAACAGGTTATCGGACCAGTACACGATTCCACTGCGTACGTGATTTATTTATTAAAAATAAAATTAGGTGAAGTGCTTGATCACAAGGTAAGAGTATTTATGAATATTTATTTAGAAAAGATATTCCGGAAAATAAATAAAAGAATATAAGACGTAATTATAGACGAACAAAAGCATGCATGCAAAGAAAATATAAAACGAAATGAATACGTTTTAATAGACGCTTAATTTAGATAACTTAAAAAGATTTGATAAAAATTTATTTATTTAATTAAATAAATTCATAGATTTCTGAAAATAATTTTAGTATATTAGATGGTGACAAATAGATTTAATTTAAGTAGATGATGAAATCGCTGACGAGGCCGGTAGACGCCAAAAATTCAAGATGTCGGCGAACAGCGTCATAATAACTATAGTACACGAGAACCACGTGCATTACAATAGTATGTTAAGACTTTGTTTTTTTTTTTTAGAAGATGTTTTAAATTAAATTTTAGAAGTGAAGTATTAATTTTAATAACTATAAAAATGTATTTTGACATGTCAATAATATTGATCAATATAAAATACATATTAAAGCTATTTCGGTAACTTTGGCTATGCGACGCTTGTGTTCGGCATCAGGTAGTCTATGGTTTGTGAGGTTGTTTGTTTGCATAATGTATCCCGAGTGTGTGCGTGATCAACCGCCTTCAACGTCGTTTTATTGCCGTGCGTAAAACTATACGTTGGAATAGGTGTGCATACTCGAGGTGGTGCTGTGTAAATGATCAATCTTGCGTTTCAAACTAAAGTGAATTGCTGTGCGTTTATTTTAGTTTAGAAGCACGAAACAGAATCAACATTAAGAAGAGTATCGGGTACTAGATGA
Source organism: Cotesia glomerata (assembly GCF_020080835.1). Taxonomy (NCBI): domain Eukaryota; kingdom Metazoa; phylum Arthropoda; class Insecta; order Hymenoptera; family Braconidae; genus Cotesia; species Cotesia glomerata. The sequence goes on from NC_058160.1 coordinate 11,888,328, forward strand.
ATAGAATTTTAGAATATTAATAATGAGATAGATGATAAATTATTAATTAAATAATAATTAAATGTATATTTATTTAAATTTAAATTCTGTTTCATAAAATCCGAAATAGATGTCAGAGTCAGAAATAAAGACTCCACTGGTTCATTATGACAGTGAGGGAGGTTTTGAAAGGATTGAAGATCTTGAAGATGTTGAACAAGATCTTGAAGATGTTGAACAGAATCCTTAAAATGTTGAACAAGAACCAGCATTAAAAATTAAGACTGAGAAAAATGTGGACACTCTTCACAGTCTGTCACAGTTTCGCAAAGGATTGATTCAAAAAGCAGATGAAGGTAATCCAGAGTCATCAACAACAACCGATAATAATAAGGAGGTAAAGGTGTCATCCAAAAGGATGAAAAACTTCTCAACTCCTGTTAAACCAGACGAGTCGATGAGTAAGTAATGACTATAAAATAATTTAGAAGCTGTAAACATAATTAGAAGACACACTTTAAGAAAAGATGAAAGTGTTTAAGAGTAGTTAGATGAGGCCTATTTAGATGTATAAAGATGTATAGATGTTAAGAAAATCCCAGATACTAATTAAGATTACATGTTTACAGATACAGATGATGGTAAGAATGACGGTAAAGATGATGGTGCAGATGATGATTTTAAAGACAAGAGTGACCAAACCAAGATTAAGATTAGATGCAGTGAAAAGATGTTAATGCTTGGTAATAAGGATTTAGAAGATATGAAGAGGTTGATGTTGGAGTCAAACAAGCAGACTCAAGAGATGGCAACAACAATTGGAAGAACAGCTAGGAGACTCGAGGAAGTCTCTAACGCAATGTTAGATGCCCTAAAGGTGATAACAAAAGGGTATAAAGCAGAGTTAGATCGCGAAAAGACTAAAGCAGAAGCAGCTAAGGTAAAGAATTCACATAAATTTCCTACTTTTCCAAATAAAGATGCATTACTATCAAATCAAAGTAAGATTAACGTTAGAAGAGACTATAGATTAACTCAAAAATCAAACTATAATATCTGGTTTGATTATTTAAAATCAGAACTTACTAGTTGTGATTTATTAGATGTAATAGATGAAAATAATAGTAATGATAATAACTTATCAAACTTAATGAATAATAAAAGAAAATGCCTTGTTAGAGATATTATTATTAATCATTTAGATGAATATTATTACAAGAGAATTCTTGATATTTCTGAACCCGTAGAAATTTTGAAAAGAATTAAAGAATGTAGAAAAGAACAAATGAATCTTACATCAAGTTCAGTTAGAAAGAGATTGTATTCAATTAAAATGAAAAAGAATGAGGTCAATGATTTCTGTGAAAGATTTGACCAGATCATTAGAGGATATGAATCTTGCGGAGATGGAGAAAAATTAACTGAGCAAGAAATTAGATCGGCATTTTATCAAGCTATAACCCCTGTAACTCCTCAACTAATGTCCGCAGATTTTCTTAAGAGATCTCATTCAAAAGAGATGATGACATTGAATGAAATGAAATCTTTTATTCTACAGTTAGAAGCAGAAAAGAAGACCGGAGACGGAGAGGATACTGTCAAAGCACAGACAGCAAAATTTGATAGTAAGACAAAATGTTTCAGATGTGCTAAGACTGGACATAGAATCGAGGACTGTACATTGGCAAAAGATTTGTGGTTTTGCTATTTCTGTCAAGATTTTAGACATCACAAAGGTAAAGATTGCGACGAGGGAAGACTCAAAAGTAAGATTCTAAATAATGATAATATCAAATCTAGAGGTAAAGTAGATAGACGAGGTTTTATTAAAGTTAGAAATAATGTGAATTCTAAGCCATATAATAATGATAGAAGTTTTAAGAATTATAATAAGAATAATCAGCACTCAGCTCAAAATTCACCTAAACAAGAAAGTAGAAGTGCAAAAAGAGTGACTGATGAAAGACAAGGTAAGAAATCATTAAATGAAGATTTAATAGATGAGATTAAATTTATTGCGGATTCAGGAGCAACAGATCACATAGTAAAAAATCGATTGATATTAAGCAATTTTGAAAAATGTGAAAATAAAATAATTAAGAGTGCCAATAAGAATAAATCGGCTGATATTTTAATAGATGGAAAAGGTGATCTTTTGCTCTACACGAATCAAGATAACAAGATAATTAAATTATCAAATGTTATTAGTGCTAAAGATGTATCAGATAATTTATTATCATTAAGAAAATTAGTAGATAAAAGATTTAAGATTTATTTAGATGATAAGACTTTGAGAGTATTTAGTGAAAATTTAGAAGAAATAATACTAGAAGGAATATATGAACAACCCAACTGGATCTTGAACTTCAAAGTTAAGAATTACATCGACGATGAAAACAAATTAGATTGGGAATACAACGCTTATCGGTGTAAAGCTGTAATGATTCAAGAAGATGATACCAATGAATCAGAAGTAGATTTACAAAGGAAGGAAGGAGATTCAGAAAACGAAGAGGCCAAGGATTCTTCAATTAGGAGGGAGGAAGAAGTTAAAACACCTCCAGAAATAGAACAACATCCTGAAAATCCAAATGATGACATGTTTAATTGGGATTCTAGTTTAATAACTAGAAATACAATTAAGCTAGATGACATCGAGAGCATTAAGAATTTAGAAGAGCTATTCACATCAAATCCATTAGAGCAAGGGACAACAGAGTCAAGTAAAACAAATGAAGCTATGTTATGGCATGTAAGACTTGGTCATGCTTCATTAAATTATCTCAAGAAGTTACAGAAGGTAATACAGTAAATTAGAAAAAGTTAGATTTGATGATTCAATTCTAGATTGTGAAATATGTATTATGTCAAAGATGCAAAAACTACCATTTAAAGAAGTTAGAAGACAAGCATCAAGACCATTACAAATAATCCATACGGACACGATGGGTCCAATAAAACCAACTTCGCACCCAGGACACAAAAGATTTATTAATGTGTATATAGATGATTACTCCAGATTAGCTAGAGCATATGCAGTAAAGACTAAAGATGAATCAGGAGAAACATTAGAAAAATTTCTTATATCTACAAGAAATTTACTTGGCAAAGATGAAAAAGTATGCTGCGTTAGATCGGATCAAGGAACAGAATTCACTGGTGGAAAATTTCTAGAGGTTTTAAGAAAAGAAAAGATAGAATTAGAATTAACACCGCTTTATACCCCTGAACACAATGGAGTCTCTGAAAGATTCAACGCTACGTTGCAGAGAAAAGTCAGAACCTATATGTTAGATTCTGGTTTACCCAAGAGTATGTGGAAGTTAGCAGTAGATGCAGCTGTACACTCATACAACAGAACACCACATAAATCTATAGATTATGATGTACCATTGATGAAATTTAATAAGAATGAAAATTGTCATTTTGATAAAATTAAAAGATTTGGATGTATTGGATATATTAGAATTCCAAAACCAGAGCACAAGTTCAGCGAGAGAGCAATCAAAGCAGTTATGGTGGGATATGAACTCACAGGATACTTGTTATGGCACCCAAGTACTGGAAAATTTCTAGGGTCACGACATGTTAGATTCAATGAAAAATTAGTGTACAAAGATGTATATAAGAATAAACAAACAGAAGAGACTGAAGATAAAATTAGTTGAAAGTCAGATGAAAATGTACCAAATAATTTAGAAGACAAAATTAACGAAGAAAAGAAGGAACCGGAACAAAGAAAAAGAGGAAGACCCCGTAAAAATCGACTAGATGTTAAAAACTTAACTGAAAAGAAGAATTCATCAGAAGAAATTAGACCATGTACTAGAGGTGAGATGAAAAGAAAATTAGAATCTGAAAAGGATAAAGATAGAAAATTGATTGAAGACATAAGCTTTGCAAGAAGCGTCAATGTGTCTGAAGATCAATCCCAGAAGGATGAACAAGAATTAATAAGTTGTTTAATTACTTCTTTAAACAAAGAACCTATCAATTATGATGAGGCAAGCAACTCAAATGAAAGATGTCAATGGATGAAGGCTATCAAAGATGAACTGGACTCAATAACTAAAAATGACGTCTGGAAATTCGTAGATTTGGAAGAAGCAAGTAAAACTGGAGGAAAATTAAATATCATTGATTCAAGATGGGTATTTAAAAAGAAAGTAGAAGTAAATAAAGATGTACTTTATAAAGCACGACTAGTATGTCGAGGTTTTAAAGATAAGAATGAGTATAATTTAAAAGATATATATTCACCAGTATCTAGACTATCAATCATACGAGCATTACTTTCAATAGTAAATAAATATGATCTAGAAATTTGTCAATATAATGTGAAAACGGCATTCCTCTATGGAAATTTAGATGAAGACATTTATATGAAGATACCAGAAGGTCTAGATGTAGATGAAAAGACAAAACAAACAAAGATACTTAAATTAAAGAAATCTTTGTATGGATTAAAAGTAAGTCCTAAGAAGTGGAATATAAAATTCAATCAAGTGGTAAAAGAAATTGGTCTCGAGAATGACCTACATGAACCATGTTTATATACTTGGAGGAAAAATGGAACTGTAGCTGTACTGCTAATTTATGTAGATGACATTTTAGCTGCTAGCAATGATCCAAAGAAGTTAGATGAAATTGGAAACCATTTATGCAAGAATTTTGAGATGAAAGTTCTTGGTGAACCCAAGAAATTTCTTGGAATTGAGATAGAAAGAAATAGAGAAGAGAAATACATTGTATTAAATCAAAGTAGTTATATAGAAAGCATTTTAGACAGATTTAAGATGACTGACTGTAATCCGCAGAACACCCCAATGGTTACTAGACAAGCTGAAAATAGAAGTAAAAGAAGAAAATTGGAAGAGTTAGAATCATCTGAACGTGAACAATCATCAATCACTAGAAAAGCTCCATACAGAGAGGCAATTGGAAGTCTTATGTACTTAGCAAATGGAACTAGACCAGATATTTCTTTTGCTGTACATTACTTAGCTAGAAAACAACTAAGTGCTACCGAAGATGACTGGAAAGACGTAAAAAGAATTTTGAGATATTTAAAAGGTACAGTAAATTTAAACCTGAAATATACAGGTAACTCAAATGAATTAGAAGCTTTCTCAGATGCTAGTTTTAGAGATAATGATAACTCCACGTCATCAGGAGGATACATTATTAGATTGTTTGGTGACGTAATTGCTTGGAGAAGTCACAAACAAAATTACGTTACATTGTCAACTTGTCAAGCAGAATATTTGGCAATAAGTGATGCTTATCAAGAGATAATATCTCTAGATAAAGCAATTAGGTATGCAATTGGAAGGACATTATTTCCTACTATTATTTGGTGTGATAACAAGTCAGCAGATGACTGTAATAAGAAGGATGGAAGTCATAAACTTAAGATGTTCGATAGTAGCGTAAATGAAATTAGATTAGAATTACTAGAACGAGAGAAAACAGGTAATAGAAAACACATGGCACAAACCCATGATGATTTCATTAAACAACGTGTTAATGAAAATAGAATAAGAGTTTGTTGGATTTCTACAAAAGAAAATTTGGCTGACATACTAACTAAGCCATTACCTGCAGAACCTTTTAGATACTTAAGAGATAAATTATTAGATTGAACAATTAGAAGTATATTAGAAGTTATTTAGAATTAATTATAATTATTATTTCATTATGTTACAGAAAAACCTACTGACAGAAAGAAGTAGAGCAGTGGAAGCTGGAAACAAGAAAATGGAGGGAGTGTTAAGAGTGCAAGATTTTCTTGTCCAGATATTTGATTACTTAGATATTTATTATATCTAGATTATATATAGATATTTAATATTTGTATTTGCCGCTCAAGGTGACAACTAAATCATTATTATTATTTATTCTGAGATAGCGTCGGTCTACACGCAGCCTAGCTGCGCATACGACTTACTCTCCGGCTTGCTTGTTGTGTGACACGCACTTGTTGCTTGGACGCTTGACTGTTGTGTGTACTAATACGCAGTTACAACTCAAGTTTTTTTTTATATTATTAATTTGGTTATACGAATAGAGGTTCATATCAAAGAGTGTTTAGAATTGTTTATAATTATAAGAAGAATAAATAAACTTAGATTCAGTTTAATTAAAACCTTGTGTTCCAACTTTCTTCATAATCCCAACATAAATCAACCGTTAAAGTTAAATTAATAGAACTTGAAGGATTTGCTTTTAAAATGTTTATATTTTAATAAAATATTAATAACTAAAAATTATTCATTTATTATCATATTGTTAATTAACTTTTAAGTTAACAAATGAAAATTTCACTGACTTCTAGGTGAAAAAATGAAGTTTTTTTTTATCGGTTATATGCGTTATTTATTAAAGTTTAAGATTTCAGAAAAAAATTTTACTGCTCGCGATTTGCTTAAACAATATAAATTTATTTATCACAGCGTGCCGAGCGCCAGGTGCTGTCAGAATACCGCGCCGTCGAACGTCAGACTATGTTACAGCTTCGATTTATTATAATTAAAAATAACAATTAAAAATATAATTATCAAACAAATTTTATTATTATTATGATCAATATTATGACTAATAAAATAAGTAAATTCTCTATTATTAAAGAAAAATACAAAAAACGAACTATTTTATTTTTTTTTTAAACTTGGTTTATAAAAACTTTTTTATCTTCTGAAACATCATTATATTATTAATCTTTATATTATTAATCTTTATATATATATATATATATATATATATATATATATATATATATATATATATATATATATATATATATATATATAAAGAATAAATATACGTTTTAATAATAATTTTCATCAAAACGGTCCAAACTGTGACAGCTCATTCAAATAAGCTTGAGATTTTTTAATTTATGACGTGTGTACAGAAAAACGTCTGTCCGGTCCGCTAGTAATAATATAGTAATATATTATTAATAATAATAAAATAATCTTTCGGAAGATAAAAAAGTTTTTATTAACCAAGTTTAAAAAAAAAAATAAGATAAAGTTAACAAATGTCTACAAAATTTAATATTTAATACTAGTTCGTTTTTTTTATTTTTCTTTAATAACAGAGAGTTTACTCATTTTATTAGTCATAATATTGATCATAATAATAATAAAATTTGTTTGATAATTATATTTTTAATTGTTATTTTTAATTATAATTAATCGAAGCTGTAACATAGTCTGACTGTTACTTCGTGGCTTTTAACGAACGTTTTTTTTTAAATGCATAAAAAACAATACTTTATTTTATGGTTTCTTCGAATTTTATTTAAAGCATTAAATTCAAGAAACATTAAATGAGAAAAACATTAAGTGTCTCGTCCGGTCTCTCAAAAATTTTCCCGAACATGGCCTGTTCTCAGTGTGTCTAGAGATAAAAAAAATCCTATGTACACAAATATAAAGGGAGTTTTATTGCCCTCAGTTGAATAGCGTCACAGACCAGACTTGGGAAATTTTTAAAATAATTTTTAAATAAGATAAATTTAGAAGAATATAAAGAAAATAAAAACTCAAAAAATAAAATGAAGATTAGATAATAAATAATTTTAGTTAAATAACAATGAATCATTCATGTAAAATAACTATTAAGATAAAATAATATTTTAAATAATAATGAACAAATTACGCAAATGATTAAATAATGAAATAACTTACTTAAAATAATTATCGAGTTGAAATAATTGTTAAATTAAAATGATTTACTTGAATAATTAAGTTAACTATTACTAATTAAATAAATATATAAATTAGTTAAAAATTACAAATATAAAGATAAATGATTTAGTTTAAAATAAGGAAAGTGTGTATATGTGTATTGATGTGTGCATGTAAATGTGTTTACGTGTACACCGATTCATAGATGCATATATAGTCTATAAGTTAGAAAGAGAGGGATAGCGTGCCCTTTGGGCCTGAAGAGGGGAGTTCAAGCGAACATCTTCGGAAAAACTCGGAAGAGAGGGTAGAAGCCAAGGAAAATAGGCAACTAACTGGGTACTGTTTTTCCCCCAAATAGTAATTTTAGGAACGCCCAAGTTTTTCGAGGCCCAGAGATCCTCGCATGAAATCGTCGTTGTCCAGCAGTCCAGTTCTAATCAGTTTAGAGAGTAGTAGAGTAGTCGAATTCTAAGTCCTCGGCTAGGAAGTACTCTCGTGCAGGAGTCTCACCGTCCAGAAATCCTTTCTTTAATATGTTGATTATTTATAAAAAAAGAATACAGTGTAATATTAATAAATTGCGTAAACAAAATTAAATTCATTGAGCAAATTAAATTTTGAACCAAATAAAGTAAATTAAAAATCGAAGAATAAATAGTGATTGAAATAATTAATTGTCGATGAAACAACTTCAGGTATTGTCTATCTTTTGTAATTCTCCAATGTAAAATTTGAATGTTAATTCACAATTAAGTAAAATTTGTATCAATCTAGTTTATGTTCAATATATATTAAATAAAATGAATAATAATTTTTATTAAAAAATCCGGTCGCTCTAGTCTTCTGGGTTCCCGGTCTAGTGGTGATAACTCACCAGAATCAAAATAAATTAAATTCGTTTTTGTCCAATCTGGACATAACACTGACGTTTGACGGCGCGCTATGATAAATAAATTTATATTGTTTAAACAAATCGCGAGCAGTGAAATTTTTTTCTGAAATCTTAAACTTAAAAAAATAACGCATGTAACATAAAAAAAAACTTCATTTTTTCACCGAGAAGTAAGTGAAAAGTATTAATATTTTATTAAAATATAAACATTTTAAAAACAAATCCTTCAAGTCCCATTAATTTAACTTTAACGGTTGATTTACAATCCATTTTTTAATTAAAAGTACCTAAAATTTTCATTGTAAAAAAAATTATTGTTAAAATCGAAATTTTTAAAAATCGTTTGGGGGATCATTTTATCTTGGTATATACTTATAAAAAAAAATACATGAACTTAATTTTCATGATCAAGTGGAAAATAGGGGGTCCAGTTGACGCTATCTTGCTCATTTGTCAAATTATTAAGAATTTTGGACAAGCATTCTATTAAATATATGCATAATATTATTCTAAAGTTAATAATAATGGGTTTTCAATACATATAAACTGATTTTCTTGTGTTTAAGACAAAAACAAACCGTAATTTTTAACAGTCTGAAGTTTGAGGCTCGATATCTTTTAAACGGCTTGACTTACGCAAAATTTCAATCAGACCTTTTTCGTAGAGCATTTAATTGCTCATGAAGAAAAGGTTTAGTTTTATCTATAAAATAGCTCGTTGTCACGTAACAGAATTCCAAACTTTAAAAGAATATTTTTCTATTTTATTTAAATGGGAAATAGAAATTACTTGATGCCACCTCTAAATATTAATATTAAGAGCTCATATTCTCAGAGGATCTTTTTCTAGAGATACTCTGACGATTTCTCAATGTTCGTTGAAAAAAAAAAAAATATTCGATTATTTTGATACACTCTAATATCTAATATATAAAATTCTCGTGTCACAATGTTCGTTCCCATACTCCTCCGAAACGGCTTAACCGATTCTCATGAAATTTTTTATGCATATTCAGTTAGCCTGAGAATCGGCTACTATCTATTTTTCTAACCTCTAAGTGATAAGGGGTGTTCGACCCAAAAATTTTTTTTTCATTTTTTTGATAAAAATTTTTTTTTTTTAATTTTTTTATTCTGTGGCATCAAAAAATACATCCAACTCAAAATTTGCACTTTTTTATCACCAACCCTTGCTTTTTAATAGTCATTTTCATAATTTTATCATTTTCTATCCCACTCGATAACATCAATTATTATCACTTGGTAAGTTATCCCCTCCATGTGTCTACCGGTGTCACTTCTCACTCTGTAAACAGCACGGAGTAGGGATGTTACCTCTACAGTTTTCGGCTATTATTAGTGTTTATGCTTCAAGCGTAGTAGTTAAACATTTTTACTATCTCACAATCAGTGTAACTCTCATATCAAATATATTCTCGAGTAACTTTATTATTTATTTATTAATAACTAATATTATTGAATATAATTAATTATTAATAACTAATAAAATTATTAATTTTGAGTGTAAATCGCACGATCAGTTAATTAAGTGACTTACATAACCTCTAAAATACTCAACACGTGTTACGAGTTCCCGCAAAGAACGGCTATTGAGTTGTAAGTATAAATTATTTTTTACGTTTATTATAAAATCAAAAATTATTCGTTCTTATTTATAACGAAAATATTGTTGGGAATGGTGAAAAACGAATTCGGTGAAAGTTAGATTTTTATTACAATTGGGAAATTTTTTTTTGTGTTTACTTATAAGAGCTCTAACTTCGACAGAATTTTTTTTTTTCACTATTTCTAACAATATGTATTTTCGATATAATTAAGAAACATAAAATTTTTTGCTTTCGTGAAACTATCTAATTTTTACATGTATATTTAATGTAATCAAAGATAAAATAAATGATTAATATAATAATTAAATATAATAATTAAATAATTCAATCAATTCTATTCATGTGTGTTTTGTATTGTACAGTGAACAATGCCAACAAAACGCAAAGGGGCCAATTTGAGCCGTGATACAAATAAATCTAGAAGCATTCGAAATAGAAGAGCCCAAAGAACCGAAGAACAAGTTCAGGAAGAAAATACTGGAGCGCGTGTGAGAATGGCGCAATTGCGTCAAGAACAATCAGACGATACACGAGCTGAACGCAATGAAGTCATGAGATTAGAACAACGACAATCACACCGTTTTACTGTCAATAGACGCAGAGCGAATGACCAACAACGCCAACAGGCACATCGAGCATTTGCAGCTACATCATTTCTGCGTCTAGCATTCCAGTATGAGCCCGATATTGAATATTATGCTCATTCAAAAGTAGTAATTGGTGCTATGGACAAAGAATGCCCGTATTGTCATGCTTTGAAATTCAAAAATGAACCAGCCGGGATGTGTTGCGCGTCAGGGAAGGTACAACTACCTGTAATTGAAACACCACCGGAACCATTGAACGGTTTGCTTATCGGCACAGATCCAGATTCTAACGTGCTCCTGAAGTCCATTCGAACATTCAACTCATGCTTTCAAATGACATCGTTCGGAGCAACAGAAATAGTTCAAAATACTAATCCAAATGGTCAACAATACAATTCTACATTCAAAATCAGAGGCCAAGTTTATCATAAAATAGGCTCATTGCTGATTATTACAAACGAACCAATTAAATTATTACAAATTAACTTAAATTAATATTTATGAATATATTATTACAGGAGCGCACTAGCCAATCGGGTGGATGCACGTTGTGGCTACAATAACTTTGATTCATTCTTTGCTAGACGCATCGTCAGCGAGCTGGATGCTCTATTGAATGAGCATAATGAATTGTTGAAAATATTCAAATCCCACATACACAAATTAGAAAGCGATAATCACGCTATTGTAATTAATCCTGATAAATTACCAGCTGGAGAACACATTCGTAGATTCAATGCACCTGTTGCTGACGACGTCGTTGGAATCATGGTTGGCGATCGTACAGGTGCACGAGAAATTGTGATTCGTAGGAGAAATAATAATCTTCAGTTCATTGCTGATACACACCGTTCATATGACGCTCTCCAATATCCGCTAATCTTCTGGAAGGGACAAGAAGGATATAGCATAAATATTAAACAACGAGATCCCGTATCAGGTACTTCATTTATTATGAATTTGATTATTACACTTTTAACAAAACAATTAAATTATTGAACGCAATTAACTTAAATTAATATTTATGAATATATTATTACAAGAGCCGAAATTCCCGATCCGTCTACTGATCAATTGCTGTTTGATATTGTTACAGCAAACATGATTCATGGCCCATGCGGTACTTTTAATCGTTCATCGCCTTGCATGTCAGATGGAAAATGTAAAAAAAATTTCCCTAAAGATTTCACTAACGATACAATCACAAATGTCGACGGATATCCAATATATCGTCGAAGGAATCCAGATAATGGCGGACAATCATTTATTAAAAACATCAGCAACACAGACATTGATATTGACAATCATTGGGTCGTGCCATATTCGCCCCTGCTGAGCAAAACATACAATGCTCATATTAATGTTGAGTTCTGCAGTTCTGTGAAGAGCATCAAATACATTTGCAAGTATGTTCATAAAGGCAGTGACATGGCGGTGTTTAGAGTGGAAAATACCAATGTGAATGCTCCTCCAGTAAATAAAAACGATGAAATAATGCTCTACCAAATAGGTCGGTACATCAGCTCCAATGAAGCTGTTTGGCGTATCTTTGGTTTTCCAATTCATGAACGGGATCCAGCAGTTGTTCAGTTAGCCGTTTATCTTGAAAATGGTCAGCGTGTATATTTCATGAACGAGACAGCGATTGATCGTGCTATAAATCCACCAAAAACTACACTCACTGAATTTTTTGAATTGTGTAATCGTGCGGATGATTTTGGTGCTTTTGCACGTACTTTACTCTATTCACAAGTACCACGCTATTTCACATGGGCTCAAACAAAACAATGGATACCCCGCAAGCAAGGCTCACCAGTTGATGCATGCCCCAATTTATTCAAATCAAACGCCTTGGGGCAAGTATTTACAGTGAATCCAAGACAGACTGAGTGCTTTTATCCTCAACTATTGTTGGTTAATGTTACTGGCCCATTGTCATTTCAAGATATACGTAAAGTGAATGGGCAACAGTGTACAACATATAAAGATGCATGCCTTGCACTCGGCTTGCTAGAAGATGACAATCAGTGGGAATGTATGCTTGCTGAAGCAGCATTGAACTGTACAGCAATACAAATTCGTCTACTATTCGCTATAGTGTTGACTACATGTTTTTTAGCCCGAGCAGGGATATTGTGGGATAATCACAAAGATTCAATGACTGATGATATATTGCATCAACATCGTATACGGTGTAACGATCTAGCGATAACATTCAGCGACGATATGTACAATGAAGCATTGATTGCTATTGAGGATATTTGCATTATCAATGCCAACTTACCACTCAGTCATTTCGGTATGAATTCGCCAAATCGAGGTGCAACTGATTTAATGGACACTGAAATGAATCGTGAAATGCAGTACAACACTGTAGAAACGGCGGCGATTGTTACTCGCAATGTCCCACTAATGAATGAGGAACAAAAAACCATTTACGACCGCATTATGCTCACAGTTTCAGCAGGACAAGGTGGGTTCTTCTTTTTAGATGCACCCGGTGGAACTGGCAAGACATTCCTTATTTCGCTAATTCTCGCCAAAATACGATCCAATAATGGCATCGCATTGGCCGTTGCATCATCGGGCATTGCGGCACCTTTATTGGATGGAGGCAGAACAGCTCATTCAGTATTTAAGCTACCACTAAATATTCAAAATAACCCTGACGCAGTGTGCAACATAAAAAAACAATCGTCCATAGCCACAGTGCTGAAACAGTGTAAAATTATCATCTGGGATGAATGTACCATAGTACACAAACATTCGCTTGAGGCGTTGAACAGGACATTGAAAGATATTAAAAACAACGACAAACTATTTGGTGGCACTCTGTTAGTCCTTTCAGGTGACTTCAGACAAACACTTCCTGTCATTCCACGTTCAACATACGCTGATGAAATCAAAGCCTGCTTAAAATCATCGACATTGTGGCGTAATGTTGAAATAGTACAGCTGAAAGTAAATATGCGCGTTCAAATGCTTCAAGATCTATCCGCTGAAACATTCTCAAAACAACTCTTAGATATCGGCGATGGAAAAGTCACTATAGCTGAAACTGGATACATAAAATTAGCGAATGATTTCTGCACAATCATTGATTCGCAAGATGCTCTCATTGAACAAATATTTCCCGATGTACACACGAATTACATAAATCTCGAGTGGCTTGCAGAAAGAGCAATGTTAGCTGCAAAAAATGTGGACGTTGACATTTTAAATCTGAAGATACAACAGTTATTGCCAGAGGACTTGGTATCATATAAATCTATTGATACAGTTTGCGATGACACTGAAGCTCTAAATTTTCCAACAGAGTTTTTGAACTCACTAGATTTGCCAGGCATGCCACCACATAACTTACAATTGAAGGTTGGATCTCCAATTATTATGCTTCGTAATTTGAACCCGCCACGGCTATGCAACGGTACGCGATTAGTCATTAAAAAATTAATGAAAAACGTTATCGAAAGCACCATTTTAAATGGCAAGTTTCGAGGTGAAAATATATTGATACCACGAATACCTATTTTACCCACAGATGAACCAATTCAATTTAAGCGTATTCAATTTCCGATTAGATTGGCATTTGCAATGACTATTAATAAATCCCAAGGCCAAACAATGTCTGTTTGTAGCTTAGATTTAAGCACACCATGTTTTTTACACGGACAATTATACGTTGCATGCTCTCGAGTGGGTAAACCATCAAGTTTGTTTGTATTAGCTAAAGACGGGCTAACAAAAAATATTGTTCACGCTGCAGCATTAAGAGATTAATATTATGTAATTAATAAATTATATTAATAATTATTACTTTTAATGAATTAAAACAATTAATGTTTGGTGTTTTGTTATTTTTAAACAACATTCCCTCATCGTTCACAGCGCTCCAGGCTTCTTTTCACTCATATTCCACATCCTTATACACTTTCAATAAGTTAGTAATTTTTTTTCTACACTAGAAATTCTCTAGAAATTATTCACATGGAAAAACAACGTTTGCTGGGTCAGCTAGTATATATATATATTTATATATATATATATATATATATATATATATATATATATATATATATTAGGGTGATTTTTTTTACTTTATTTTTTTTTTCGGTCCCATCGTGAATTCTTGTTGGAAATACCCAAAAAAAATTCCCTGAAAGTTTGAGCTCTTAATATTAATTAACGTCCTCGACCAAGGCATGTGAATATTTCCCATTGAAAATACACAAAAACTTTGATTTTTAATTTTTGAATTTCTAAAGCTCAGCGGCATTTCATGGGATCACTTTGATCGAAGATGGTTTTTTCTTAGAATTGAACGCTCTACAAAAGTGCCCATTGCCGCAAAGTCGTAACTCACACTGGCGAGGCAGTACGGGCCACTGAACCTGATTTTTTCATAAAATTGGCGTTTTTTCGCATTTATCTCGTAAATATCAAGAGCTACGGAAAAAATGTAAATGACAAACTTGTAGAGAATTCAATTTCAAACAAAAAAAGTCCTATAGACTAAATCGCTAAAATCAATATTAAGCGAGATATTAAGCCTTGAATATATTTTTTCGTGAAATTTTGGCCAATCATTGATTTAAACTTATTATTATCTTGTTTACTTTCTCTATTTTTTATATTTTTTCTTCAATATATTTTTTTAAGGCTAGAAAACAGGATATGATAAGTATCTTACATTATAAAAGCTTATATCTTAAGAATCTTTAATAAATAATGGATTTACGAGTTTCTGCATAAAACTTATGAATTCAATTACACTTAAATAATTTATATATTATTAACAGTTTATTAAATTATAATAGTTCGAATTATATTAACAACAATAAGTATTTAATAAAAATAAAAAAACAATACCAATTAATTATTATTGAAAGCAGAAAAATGAATTGTTAGATTAATTCATTGTCAATATATTGTGATTTTTTACACGATGTGTATTGAGATCGATGGTGCTGAACAGTTTGAAAAATTCTTTGTCTTTCATCTTCGTTATAAGTCAATACTTCATTAAAACTTTCGGCTAGCGCTACTCCTCTTTCCGCAGTATCGTTTACTACTTTTAACTTTTTGAATGTATCATAACATCGTTTATACTCAAGATTTGATTCCCACAAACTTGGATCTGTATGCAAAAATTCATAGGGGAGCTCAAATTGCTCAAAAATAAACAACGAGTTTGGATTAACAAAATCGCTTATGTTTTTCTCAGATAACGACGTTATTTCTTCATAAGCGACTGATAAACGTTTATTAGGCTTTTGACCGCTACCTGGGAATTTTATTTTTTGTACGATCTTTACTTTTTCTTCTACTGACACAGTTTCATCAAAAAGAGCTAAACAAGCAAGATTTTCGTGTAAGTACCACAAATGCCGAGACAATTTATCGAGTGCTGCATTTGCAATTTCTGGATGTATTTTTCTGTAGTCAATAAGATCTTTTACTAATTGCAAATCCGAGTTTGGAGCATTTATTGCATTAGGAGCAGTAAACCATATTTTTACATAAAATATTACGATGAAAACACATATTTTCTGCAAAATTTTTTTTTCGTTTGCTCCCATTTTAAACTGGTTTCTAAACATATATATTTTCAAGCAATAGAGAGCTTTCGATAACCACCGTGTGTGATGAAAAGCACCAGGTGCTTTAAATTCGGCTCTATGACTTTTGATACCACCCAAAAAGATACAGCTCAGCTCCAAAAACTCCTTGTAATCATTTCTCGGATGATGATTCTAACAAAAAATAAGAAAAATTTAATAATTGCGGCCAGAAAAGAAGATATTTTCAGAATTTTAAAGTAAAAAATATTATTTAAAAAGGCAAAATTTATAAAACTAAATCACTTAAAAATTCGAGTTATATCGAAGTATGCAAAATAACTACACTGATAAAAGGATTTATTTACTATTAATAATTTGATTTATTTGAAGATAATAATTTAATTTAATAAATATTTTTTAACATTAAATAAATATTTATTAGGGAGAAAAGTACATTTAATAATATTTAATAAATATTTATTAATAGATAACAAATATTTATTAACAGTTAATAAATACTTGGTTGAGTGAATTTGTTTGGCTTGCAATGTCATATGATATGAAGGTTGCTTATAAACAAAAATCATCCTTATAAATTATTTGCATTAATTATATTACATTATAATAACATTTATTGTAAACTACCAAATTCTATCACAGCTCATAATTATTTTTTATATTTTTACATATTAAAAACGTTAATTTATTAAGTGAATTGAATTATTATCAATGTATTCCAGTTATAGGGTTATAAAAAGTGTCAAAAGAAAA
The DNA here is from genome assembly GCF_020080835.1 of Cotesia glomerata. NCBI lineage: Eukaryota > Metazoa > Arthropoda > Insecta > Hymenoptera > Braconidae > Cotesia > Cotesia glomerata. The sequence continues at coordinate 11,905,443 of NC_058160.1, forward strand.
TTGCTATTTTTGCTTTTTATCCTAAATAAATATTTGTTAACAGTTAACAAATATTTATTAACTATTAATAAATTAATAAATATTTATTAACAGTTAATAAATTCTACGTAATGAATACTAATTAACTGTTAATAAATATTTATCAAATCCCATGATGTTAAAAAATCATTTATTAACAGTTAATAAAGCTTATTAAATATTAACAAGTCCTTCTATCAGTGTATCAGAAAGATCTAATGACTGTAAAAGAAATTAACTTTATAAATAATAATTCTTTCAATGGTAAAACTATTTATGAATTAATTAATACCTTCAGTTGATTTTCTATGAAGTCAAGAATATCGTCTTTTCTTTGATTTAAAATAAGTGCAATATCTTTATCCTCTATGCCGATTTCATACGCAGATTTATCAATTTTTTCCCAACTATCTCTGAGTCTTTTGAAAATTGGTACATTTGGACTATTCGTCACTGGCCAAGCAACTTCTGCAACATTTCGTAACATCAATTCAGAAGTATGATGGCGACAAGCAAGATATAATAAGTCACGGCCAATTTTATCTTCTAATAATGCACATGCGCCATTAAAACAACCTAAAACAAAGAATTAGTTATTGATAAACTGTTATTTAATTATCAGTTATTCAAATTTTTGACTCAGCTTATATTTTAACTCAACATTCGTAAAAATAATTAAAAAAGTAATCAAATTCTTATTTGAAAGATTTCTCCCAATTCCAAAAACAAATACTGTGATATAAATTCATTCAACCACAACATTAACTTACCGGTATTTGAACTAGTTGTATCAAAGCACATTGCTTTAACATTATCGCAAAGATCCCACTCTATCAGCGTTTCAAAAATGGCTGAAGCTTGGCTTTCACCTGTGCCATCAGAGAGAATCGGAGTTTTTAAATTTTTATCAGTATTTATTCCGGTGACGTGTATTGATAATCGTTCTGCTTTTGGTTGACCATTTCCCGCAGGAAGCATCTTTCCATCCCAGTGCACTACGAGAGAGTCATCAAAAATTTCTTCTTCTTTGATCGTATCGACAATTTCTTCTCTTTTGAAATACGCGCATTGCGAATAGTGGAGTAACTTAAATTATATTTATCAATCTCAAGTCCTAAACTTTGAATAACAGCAGAAATGATGTACATCGCATTTCTGTTACTAGTTTTAGTTCTATCTAGTGCTAATACTAATTCCGAAGTCAGAATATCAATTTTATTTTTCTTAGGCGCTGGCATTGTATCTTCAAAGTCTGAACAAGTTCGCTTCAATTCACTGGAATTTGATATGGAACTACAGAAACTATTTAAGGACGACTGTTGGGATAATTTCATTCCTGAAATGAAAAATGTTAACAGTGAATTAGTAAACATATTAGCTGAATGTTAAACAAATCAAATATAATTAAACAAAACTATTATAATATTAGAACTAACCAATTTCCTCATTATTGGGAGTTTCTACTTCCATCGCAGACAGATTTCCAGAAGTTTCTTCTGGTATAACGTCAATTGCTGGTAGATGGATATTTCTATTTCCTTTACGACAATCTGTCAAAAATTGCTGCAAATTTTTCGGTAAATTTTTTAGTGCAGCACAATTTGCAATGTCAAATAATTTATCAAGACGTTTGCTAAACTGTTCCACATTTGTTCGTTGTCTTTTCGATGTCTTTGCACGACTTCGATGATTCTTCAGTTTCATGTAGTCACTGTGAATTTTTTCCAATTTTTAATACTGTGCTGAGGTCGAGAAGTTGGAATCAAAAGATTAGCCCAAATAGCATTCGTATCACTGATCACACTACTAGCACTTGCTCGTATACTTAATTTTAAGGATTGATGTTTGTACATAAAGAGATTCAATACATCCCTACACGAAGGTAACTTAATATTATTAATATTATGAATTTCAAATCCAATTAAATAATTATAAACTCTATTTCCGATTTGTTCAGACATCTTTGACAAGAATAAAAATGATAGAAAATGTAACGCAACGTAAAGCATACAAATGCGACGCGAGTACATTCAGTGTTCACTGAGCTTTGTTCTCGATATTTGCGGCATTAGTATCACACAATAAAGAACAAAGAAAGCGCTGCAATTAGGCGGGCGATTTATTAAACTAATTCAAGGTTACGTAAAAGAGGGATTTTTGGAGAGGAGAGAGGCTTTCGATTTGCGGACAATGACTGAGCTTTCGCTGGTCGCGTACTTTTGTCAAACGTTGTTGATCAACTGGTGGGGGAATCACCGCGATGTTAGTTACATCGCAACGTTGCCATTAGATTATTAAGTACCTACTGACGGAGAAGAAACAAAGAGAAAAGAGTTTGATTAAATGTTTATTATCATTAAAGGTTAAATATTGTAGATTATTAATTTTGCTTTTAGTTTTCTAGCCTTAAAAAATATATTGAAGAAAAATATAAAAACAGAGAAAGTAAACAAGATATTAATAAATTTAAATCAATGATCGGCCAAAATGTCACGGAAAAATATATTCAAGGCTTAATATCTCGCTTAATATTGATCTTAGCGATTTGGTCCATAGGACTTTTTTTGTTGGAAATTGAATTCTCTACAAGTTTGTCATTTACATTTTTTCCGTAGCTCTTGATATTTACGAGATAAATGCGAAAAAACGCCAATTTTATGAAAAAATCAGGTTCAGTGGCCCGTACTGCCTCGCCAGTGTGAGTTACGACTTTGCGGCAATGGGCACTTTTGTAGAGCGTTCAATTCTAAGAAAAAACCATCTTCGATCAAAGTGATCCCATGAAATGCCGCTGAGCTTTAGAAATTCAAAAATTAAAAATCAAAGTTTTTGTGTATTTTCAATGGGAAATATTCACATGCCTTGGTCGAGGACGTTAATTAATATTAAGAGCTCAAACTTTCAGGGAATTTTTTTTTGGGTATTTCCAACAAGAATTCACGATGGGACCGAAAAAAAAAAAAATAAAGTAAAAAAAAAAATCACCCTAATATATATATATATATATATATATATTTATATATATATATATATATATATATATATATATATATATATATATATATATATATATATTAGGTTGTGCCAAAATGTAACTCCCGTAGAGAACCTTTTAAAATTGGAATTTTGAGTTCCACTTTTAACAGGGGCTGCGTTTGGGAATTTCCTGAGATATTTTAGAGTGAGACTATGTATTTGATTTTCATAGAATTTTTTAACAGAAGCTTAGTTTGGGCACTTCCGGCCAAATTTTGAATTTTCACCTATATATATATATATATATATATATATATATATATATATATATATATATATATATACAGAGTGTCCCAGAAGTAACGGACGCCATTGTAGCATCTGATAAAAAAAATAATTCTGAGACGAAAAGTCCTTAGCCATTTTTTAATCAGACGTGCGTTCCAAACGAAGACGCTTGCACGTGTGAATGTGTAAGTAAATGTGTGTGACTACGTTAGCTATAGTAGCTAGTTAGTCATGCAGTTAGTTGTGTCTTTGTTTGCCACATACTTTACTGGACACTGACGCTCTCTCTCTAACACATAAAGCGACGTTACTTCAATTAATAATTAATTATCTATGCGTCTAATTAAAAAACGGCTAAGGACTTTTCGTCTCAGAATTATTTTTTTTATCAGATGCTATAATGGCGTCTGTTACTTCTGGGACACCCTGTATATATATCAGGGTGTGTCTATTTTAGGCGACTTTTTTTTTAATGAAAAAACAGGCTGAAATCTTGCATGGAGGTGAAAACAGAGGCCTGTTCAAAGCGGAGCTCTTAATATTAATATTTAGAGGTGTATGTCCCTAATTTTTCATTTCCCATTTAAATAACATAGGAAAAAAAATTCTTTTTTTTGTTTATTTTTCTAACTTGGCATACGCAACTTATATGAATCAGTCCATAGCATATTCTTGTAGAGAATTCAACGCTCTATAAAAAAGGTCTCTTACACTTTTATCATAAAGACAGCCGTTCTAAAGTTATTCAGACGTAAACTTCTAAATGTATAAAATTTTGATTATTCAAGTATTAAACTGACACAAATTAATTCATTACTGTCTTAAAAATTATTTTTATATGTAAAATTGGTTCTGATGCGCTAACATTTTCATAAAGCTAAAAAAAAATTACTCATGTATCAAATTTTTTTCTTCTTTATTTCATTTACTGTAAGAAAATCATGACCCGAGTTGAATGAATTAAATTTTTAAAAAGTTTCACGGAATTATCAATTCATTACTCTACACCGAGAGAAAAGATAAGTTTGGAAAATCAGAAAAGTGCACGTCTCATAACTCTTGTCTATTACATAAAAATCTGGATAACGGTTGACCCTAAAAGCTATCCCTGCAACTTCCGCTAATTTCATATCTAAGCGCTTAAAATTGCACTTATGAGGTTTTTGAGCTCTTCAAGTCAAAAGTCTGATAAAAGTTTCATAGAACACTATTTTTTGAACTTTCGAACCGATCAATCAACCAATCAACCCATTTTCACGTTCCTGGCAACAATCGACGTGGTTTTTTAGACACCGAAAATTATTTTATTTCATCAAAAACAATCCAAAAGAAATGTCGACGTTATGTAAAAAAAAAAATTTTTTCGATTATTCGTTAATTCATTCAAGAGTTATTGCACTTCGAAAGTTCAAAAAATAGTATTCTATGAAACTTTTATCAGACTTTTGACTTGAAGAGCTCAATAACCTCATAAGTGCAATTTTAAGCGCTTAGATATGGAATTAGCTATATTATATGGAATTATATGTGAAATGGAATTATATATATATATATATATAGCAGAGCAGAGTATATATATATATATATATATATATATATATATAACGCGGCTTAACCGGACGATAGCGTCTCTAATTCATATTGAATCTTTTTCAAACTCAACATACTTAATTTTTAGACGATCACCAAGGCTCAGTTCAAAGATAAGCTTAATCGGTCAAGTAGTTCTGACACTACAGGGTTTCAAAATTTTCCAAAATCATAAAAATTCATTTTTTGCCAGATTCTTTCGCGCATAACTTTTGAATGAAACAACTTATCGAATTTTTGTAAATCGCATTTTAAAGCCTATTAAATGAGCTTTGACTTTCATACCAATTTATTTTCCAAAACTTGAAATAACCTATTCGTCTGTAGGTTTTCAATGAAATTTTACTCTTGCAGTCGTTTTTTCGATTGATTTGTCCAATTTATTTCATAAAAAACTATTTATATTTTTATCCTTATTCTCAATGAACTTTTTTTTGTATACAATTCTAGTAGTTTCTTTTCTATTATGAAATCTACTTCTACTGCGGCTGCTGAATGGCCTTTTTTTTCTTTTTTAATTCGAAGAATCTGTCAAAATTAGTTTGTTTGTTGGTCTCTCAAGTTCTCCTAATTTATTGTTGTTCAGCAATTCAGTCAAATCTTCTGTAGACTTACTACCGTAAGGTCTTTTCTTACGATACTTTTTAACACTAAATTTTTGGAGTTAACTTCGGATGAACTCGCTTGGAAAAGGTTTATATGTTTCAAATTATATGATTAAATATATTGATATTATAATGTGAAATATGGAACGATATATAAAATCAAATCTATAATTTTTCCACAATAATATAAAAAAATATATTGTAAATAACTATATCATTCTCATGTATAAACCATATATTCATCAATATATTTGCTTCATGTATGCACTATCCATACGTGTATCGGTACAACTTCTTATATATTGATACCTTATACTTAAAATAATGTATCGATAAATATATGGTGTCACATATATTCTTCATATATTATACATGATATATTATATATGGTATTTATGTATTCGGTAATATAGCAAATGATATACAGGGTGTCCCAGAAGTCGCGCACCTCATTGTAGGGATCGAGAGAGAAAAATATTCTGAGACCAAAAGCGACCAATCAGGAGCGCGCGACAGAAGAATTAAAAGTGAGTGAAAAGGCAGTAAGAGACGCGAGAGTGAGATGCCAGAGCTACTGCCGGCTTCTCGAGCAGTAGACCGAGAGTGGGGACGGACCGACCGCGGACGGCGGACGTACGTGATGCTAGGTGGATGTGTGAAATAGTGTACTAGTGTGAGTGTATCGGTAACAATGCACGTATGAATGTGAGTGAGGATATTTTTATTTTTTTTATTACAGGCACAAGATTTGACGAATTCAAAGGGAAAAACAGAATATTTTGCTAAATTAAATCGGCTATGACAGAATTTTAATTTTTAATTGAAATAATTGAAGTAATTTTGAATGAAAATCTCAGTAGCGGGGCTCAGGCAGAGGCACAGGGCAGAAGTTACTGGATTTTTTCATTTGTGAGAAAAAATTGGACTAATTTTTGATTAAAAAATTAGTAGCAAGGCACTTGGCGGCGGTGACTGAATTTTTTTTTTTAATTTGAAGTAGTTAAACGAATTTTTAATTAAAAAATAAGTATGGTGGGTCGATTAGAAGCACTAGGCGGCAATGGCAGAATTTGTATAATTATTTAAAATGATGACAGTAATTTTCAGACAAAAAATAAGTAGCGAGGGTCAGTCGGAGGCACTGGACGACTATGATTAAATTTTGATTATTATTTAAATAAATTAAAATAATTTTAAAATAAAAAATAAGTAGCGACGGTCAGTCAGGGGCTCTGGACGGCTATGACTGAGTTTTTAATTTTTATTTGGAATAATCAAAGTAATTCTTAATAAAAAAAATCGGTAGCGAGGGTTAGTAAGAAAAACTGGGCGGCCATGAATAAATTTTTATTTTGATTTAGAATAATTAAATTAATTTTAATAAAAAACTTAGTGATTAGGGTCAGTAACAGGCGATGGATAGCTATGAATAAATTTTTATTCTCATTTAGAACGATTAAAGTAATTTTTAATTAAAAAATCAGTAGTGATAGTAAGTTAGAAGAACTAGGTGGCCATGAATGACTTTGTAACGGGGTGGTTAGCCCTGTCCAATTGGTCACCCCTTTCCTCTTTGAAAAGGGCGCCACTGAGATTTTATACTCGGTGTCCCAGAAACCGGGGAGCATGAGAAGGAAAGATCGGGTCGTGAGAAGTTGAGAAAGGCTGTAAAAGTAATGCTGAGAAACAATTATTAACAATTAACAATTCAATTATTTATTTAATATAAACAATTTAACTCTAACAAAATTTCTTAAAATATTGCCCTTAAAATTAACTTATCAATCACTAAATTTGAGAACCTCTCACCTACGCAGGCACTTGCCAAAACTTAAAACTAAATATCATTAAATTCTTTTAAACATAGATCATTACGCATCTATCTTCTTAATTTCTTAACTCAACATAGACCATTACGCATCTATCTTCAATTTCTTAACTCAACATAGACCATTACGCACCTATCTTCAATTTCTTAACTCAACATAGACCATTATGCATCTATCTTCAATTTCTAATTCAATCATAGACCATTACGCATCTAGATTCTTAATTTCTTAATTTAATCATAGACCATTACGCATCTAGATTCTTAATTTCTTAAACCCTCGTCCAACTGACGGAATAACAAACAACATATTTTACCCAATAAAAACTTCTTAATTATTCAATTATCTGAACTAATTTCACATAAACAACCTCGTCTACCTGACGGAATACCATATAATACCATAATTACCTAACTTCCATATAAAATCGTCCACCGACGCTAACTTCATTCTATAGAGTTCTCTACTTTATTCATACATCTTAATTACCAATAAAACTGAATCTCAAAACTTCGCATTTTCCAAAATTACCAAAATTACGCCTAACAATTACTTAACACAAAATTCCGACCTTCGATTTTAATTCTTAATCCTCCTTAAATAAATTCTAAGCGATATTTCTTAATTAAATTCTGTCTCGAAAATTCCTAACTAAAATTAATTTATTATAGCCAACAGGCCTATAATAAATTACTAATAAATTCTTTACCAATAAATTAATAATTTATCCATTAAATAGAAAAGTTCAGCGACAAAACTAACTACTTGACCTTGACAATAAAAACTAAAGTACGAATTCTTTAATATAAAAAGGACCGCTTGAGAAATTAAATTTAATTATTTCAGCCTCTTAATTAAATCAATAATCAAATCTGGTCTACAATAATCGAAAATACCTGGAGACTCAATTATTGTTTTATTCAACGACGACTGATACTCCGATACAACTTGGCGGGCTTAGCTGCTTGGCGTCTTGTCGTCTTGAACCAGGGTGCGGCAGGGTTGTCCAATTCCAAAAATGCCCTGATAACTTCCTCTGCAGTTGCTCTTTATTCTCGACGTCCAAATTTGCACTCTATTGACTTAAACTGATCTCAACAAGGTCACTGATTCACAAGGACAAAAGGCCACTGGCTTCCAGAAGGGAAAAAGCCTCGATGTCCCTCCTGTCGGCTCTTTTATAACCCTCCAACTCCGGCTCTCGAACTTTCCTATTGTTATGCCCCGCTTTATTTTACGGGGACTGTAGTGGGGACTTTCGATTAGCACGCCCGGTGACAAGTCGAAACTACTTGTCAAAAATCGAAAGGTAAGGGAAAGCCCTGACCTACCGTGCGTTAATTAAGTGGTCGATAATGACCCCGGGAAGTTCGATTTTCCCTGTTACAACTTTTTATTTTCATTATTCAAATGAATTAAAATAATTTTAAAATAAACAATAAGGAGTGACGGTCAGTCAGGGGCTATAGGCGCTATGACTGAGCTTTTAATTTTTATTTGGAATAATTGAAGCAATTTTGAATTAAAAAATCACTAGCGAGGATCAGTTAGAGGTACTGGCCGGCCATAAATAAATTTTCATTTTTATTTAAAACAATTAAAGTGATTTTTGATAAAAAAAAATTAGGAAAACGGTTGACCCTGAAGGCCATCCCTGCAACTTCCCGCTACTTTCGTAATTAAGCGCTCAACATCGCACATTACGTTTTTAAACTCAAAGAGCTCGAAAAACATAATTTTTGTGTAATTTTGAGCTTTCCGAGCTCAAAAGTCTGATAGAAGTTTAATAAAACACTATTTTTTGAATTTTCAAACCGCAATAACTTTTGAATGAATGAACCGATTTTCAGGCGGTTGGCGACATTCGACGCAGTTTTTCAAATTCTATGATACATTTTTAAACACAAATTGATTAAGAGCTGATTAGTTTTTGGAATTGATCGGTCGAGCCGTTTAAAAGTTATTCGGAAAAAACCACATTTGGAAAAAAATTTTTTCGCAGTTTTTCTAAGATTTCTCAAAATCTATAGGCCCAAATCAGTCCAACTTGTATTTAAAATCTAAGTTTAGTCGAAGCCTTTCGAATGGCACCAACCGCGATCAAACCGGTCAAGCCGTTCAAAAGTTATGAGAGGTTTACACACACACACACACACACACACACACACACACACACACACACACACACACACACACACACACACACACACACACATCCGTACATACATACAGACACTTTCGCGGGAATCGTCAGGAAAGCTTCCTACCCAGTGAACACATGACTTCAATATGACGTCATTTATAAGTCATAGGAATGTCACAATATTTTACGTAAATATGACGTAAAATTGACCTGTCGTAATCCAATTATGATGTTAAAATATATGATATATTTTTGACATCATACTGATGTAAGTTTATTACTTCTCTATGATGTAACGGAAATGACTTAGATATTACGTACCACTGACATAATATATAAACTATAATATTACGTAACATTAATGCCATCATTGTATGTCATAACGACGTAAGTTTAACATCATGCGTTTACATCAGTGACAAATCACGGCTGTACGTAATCTTGACGTAAGTTTAACATCATGCGTTTACATCAGTGACAAGTCACGGTTGTACGTAATCTTGACGTAAGAATAATATCATGTGTTTACATCAGTGACAAGTCATGGTCTTACGTAATACCGATACCATCTGTGAGTCATTATTTAACATCAATAATTTGTCACAATTGTACATAATACTTACGTAATTTAAAAGTCATTTTCTAAATCAGTGACAAACGATTATTTTCCATAATATTGATAAAATTTGGGGGATGTATTTTTTTAATATTATCGATTGATCAAAATTTATCAAATATAAAACTTCTTCAACAAGATGTCTAATTTACAATTAATCGCTAAATATTAGTGAAAATTGGTTTAAAATTTAGTAAGAATCAGGAAGAGGTAAACAGCTGATTTAAGCTGGTACCTTGCAAATTTAAGTCTGCTCTTAATAACAAAAATTTATAATTTATAATATTAATGAATATATTTAACATATTAGCAAATAACATACAAAATATTTTTCATTTAAATTTCGTGAATGAAGTCAAAATTTCTTGACACTAAAACACTTCTTGCTCCAATATAACTTCGGCCTCCGTCAAAATTTTCTTGGTGCAAGAAATACTGTTGTTTCGTTGCATATGTTTCTCACTTATATTTTTTCTATGAATTTAGGTACTTTTATCCCTTGTAAAAATATTTTCGACTTCATTCAGTATAAATGATTTGGTGTGAAACTGATAACAAAATACTGAGTTCAATTTATGTGGCATGAACTCTAAATTTTTAAACCGTCAAGCGAGTAAACATATAATTTCTTATGATTTCGCGTCAAGAAATTAAATGTCAGTCATTTAAATATTGCACTATTACTTGAAAAATAATTTTCTGACATTAGTGCTGCTACTTATGAAACATTGTATTTGAAATAATTCAAACAGTTCCATGATTGTTATTGACGAGACTAATAGTATTTTACACAGTAAAAATTTTGCGTCATTGCGTCAAAACTTTAGTGTTAAAAATTTTTGTGTTAAATATTTAACTTTTTAAGTGTAAATTTAACATTTATTGTGTTAAATCAACATAAAAAATGTTAAATATTTAACATAAAATTTTTAACACAAAAATTTTGACACAATGACGCAAAATTTTTACTGTGTACATCAAGTTTCATAATGTTGTTAGTATGTTAAATTAAAGAAATTCAAATTTCGAAAAAATTGAAATTAAAAAGAAATATAGATAAAAAATGGTATACTTAAAAGAGTTGAAATTAAAAAAAATCTAAATTTTGTAAATTGAAATTTTGAAGAAGAAAAATCCAAATGAAAAATACTAAATTTTCGGAAAAACTAAATAAAAAAAAAATTCGAGTCTTGAGAAATCAATAAGTATTAAAAAATATTCAAATGACACGGATACATCGTTTACTCTGAAAAAATTTCACTCTGTGAAAGTTCTCTGTGTCCGCAGAGAGTCTAAAGTTCTCTGTGTCCGCTTTTAGACGAAAATTTTTGAAAGTGTAAGATTCAATCAATTCTTATGAAAATTTATAAATTGCCTATTCATTACCACAAGTTTCACTAGAGAGCCTTTTATAAAAGTTTTTACAAATTTTTATAGAACTTTATAAAATTTCATGAGTTTAATGAAATTTTATAAAATTGTATAAATTATTAGACTTGAATTTTATACAATTCCAGCTCTTAAAATACATTTAATCTCAGAAAAAATTATGAAATAAGCATTTTTCGTCATGTAAGGCTTATCACATAAGTTATTTACTTCGTAACATGAACCGGTACTTGGACAAGTGAGCAGCGTTCCAGACTTCGATACGTGAGGACCCGAGTTCGAGCCCAGCATATTTCAGGATTTTTTCATCAAGTATCAACATATAACTAGTGTTTCAAACTTTGTAATAAGTCCACAACACTATAATTAATTTCAAAATTGCCATCTTTTTATTTTTGAGAAATTTTTTTTTTTATATTTTTTCTGAGGTACAATTCTTACATCACTTACATCACTTTTACGTCATAATGACATCATTATCATGATATAGACATCACAGGTATGTCATATTGACGTCATAAATGTCATTGAGACATAATACTGACGTCATGACTACGTCATATTTTTACGTCAGAATCTTACGTCAAGAAGTGTGAAATAATGAGTCATATATGACTCATTCGTGACTTGTATCTTACGTAAATCCTGATATAGCCCAATGTCATTTTGACGTCACATTGACGTAAACGTGTTTACTGGGTAAGACCTCAAAACGTCGAGATTTGACGAAAACTCGATTTTTGAAAAACGGGGTAAAAACAATAACATCCCGATTTTTGGAAATTTTCAATTTTTCTAGCAGGAAGTTAAAAGAAGTGTGTAAAGTTCAAGACATTATTAAAAATGATAACAAAATTTTGAGGCCTGTCCTCAGAAGTTTTAGCAATCTATGCTATAGTAATATGTATAAATTTCGGAGAATGTCTTGAAAATAAGTGGAAATTTTCAGCACAGACCTGAAAATATATATATGGTCTCAAAGTGCACATAAGTCCTCAAACAATACATTCGCTCGAAATTGTATCAAAATTTTGAACTCATGTCCTTGAATTATAAGGAATGCTTTAAACATTGGAGACAGTCTTCGAAATTTTAACTTTGAAATTTATATATAAAAAAAAAAAACTCTCATCCCCGATTGCCAATTGTATTTTTAACGTAATTAAAGAAAAAAAAATAGGGTGTCTCAAACTATACGTTACACATATATATATATATATATATATATATATATATATATATATATATATATATATATATATATATATATATACATATAGACACAGTGACAACATCGCGAGGGTAGTCAGGGAAGCTTCCTATGACCTTAAAACGTCGAGATCTGATGAAAACTCGATTTTTCAAAACAGGGTGAAAACAATAACTTCCTAATTTTTGAAAATCTTCGATTTTGTTAGTGGGAAGTTAAAAATGTCGCAGTGATTTTAAAAACACTTGTTTTCAAATCTTTTATTGACGATATCTTTTGAACTAATTAACCGATTTCTACGTTTTTGGCGGCAATCGACGCGGTTTTTTAAGCTCTATAAATTATGCTATGTCATCAAAAGTAATCCGAGAAGAAATGACGAAGTTATGTGAAAAAAACACTTTTTTCGGTTTTTTTCGGTTTTCTTTCGTTCACGCTATCTCTCGAACGAATCAACCGATTTTGATCGGGTTGACGCCGATCGGCGTGGTTTTTCAAGCTTAAGGGCGGATTAGTTTTTGAAGTTGATCGATAGAGCCGTTTAAAAGATATTCCAAAAAAACTACTTTCAAAAATGATTTTTTTCTTATTTTTTTTAAGATTTTTCAAGATTTCTTAAAATCTATCGGTCCGAATCGGTTCAAATTCTCAGGAAATCTAAGTTCAGCGTAGCCCTTTCGAATGGCACCAACCGCGATGAAATCGGTTCAACCGTTCAAAAGTTATAAGCGAGTCACATAGTCACACACACACACACACACACACACACACACACACACACACATACACACACATACATACAGACATAGTGACAACATCGCGGGGGTAGTCAGGGAAGCTTCTTTAAAAAAAACGTTTTTTAAAAAAACTGGGCGGCTACGAATAAAGTTTTTTTCATTTAGAATGATTAAATTAAATTCAATTAAAAAATTAGTGATCAGGGTCAGTTACAGGCACTGGGCGGCTATGAATAGATTTTTATTTTTATTCAAAATAATTGAAGTAATTTAAAAATGAAGAATAAGTAGCAACGGTCAGTCAAAGGAACGGGTAGTTATGAATAAAATTTATTTTCATTTAGAAAAATTAAATTAATTTTAATCAAAAAATTAGTGATCAGGGTCAGTAACAGGCACTGCGCAGCTGTGAATAAATTTTTATTTTCATTTAGAACAATTAAAGTAATTTTTAATTAAAAATTCAGTAGTAGTAGTAAGTTAGAGGCAATGAGCGGCCATGAGTGAAATTTTATTTTTATTTAAAATTTATTTAATTTTAAATAAAATTAAAATTAAAATTAAAATTTATTTAATTTTAAATAAAATTAAAATTAAAATTAATATTTATTTAATTTTAAAATAAAAAATAAGCAATGACTGTAAGTCGGGGCTCTAGGCGGCTGTGACTGAGTTTTTGATTCTTATTTGGAATAATTGAGACAATTTTGAACTAACAAATCAGTAGCGAGGATCAGTTAGATGGACTGAGCGGCCATGAATGAATTTTTACTTTTATTTAAATGAATTAAAATAATTTTTAAATAAAAAATAAGTAGCAACGGTCAGTCAGGGGCTCTAGGCGGCTATGACTAAGTTTTTGATTTTTATTTGGAATAATTGAGACAATTTTGAACTAACAAATCAGCAGCGAGTATCAGTTAGAAGTACTGGGCGGCCATGAATGAATTTTTATTTTTATTTAGAATAATTTAAGGAATTTTGAATAAAAACAATCGGTAGTGAGGGTTAGTTAGAAAAACTGGGCAACCATGAATAAATTTTTATTATCATTTAGAACGATGAAAGTAATTTTCAATTAAAAATCAGTAGTATTAGTAAGTTAAAGGCACTAAGCAGCCATGAATGAATTTTACTTTTATTTAAATGAATTAAAATAATTTCTAAATAACAAATAAGGAGTGACGGTCTGTCAGGGGCTCCAGGCGGCTATGACTGAGTTTTTGATTTTTATTTGTAATAATTGAAGCAATTTTGAATCAAAAAATTACTAGCGAGGATTCGTTAGAGGTGCAGGGCGGCCATAAATGAATTTTAATTTTTATTTAGAATAATTTAAGTAATTTTCAATAAAAAAAAATCAGTAGCGAGGGTTAGTTAGGAACACTGGGCCGCTACAAATAAATTTTATTTTCATTTAGATTGATTAAATTAAATTAAATAAAAAAATTAAAGGTCAGGGTCAGTTACAGGCACTGGGCGGCTGTGAATAAATTTGTATTTTTATTCGAAATAATTAAAGTAATTTAAAAATGAAAAATACGTAACAACGTTTAGTCAAAGGTACTGAGTAGTTGTGAATAAGTATTTATTATCATTGAGAACGATTAAAGAAATTTTTAATCAACAAATCGGTAGTGATAGTTAGTTAGAGGCAATGAGCGGCCTTGAATGAATTTTTATTTTTATTTAAATGAACTAAACTAATTTTCCAATAAAAAATAACGATTAACTGTCAGTCAGGCGCTCTAGGTGGCTATGACTGAGTTTTTAATTTTCATTTGGGATAATTGAGGCAATTTTGAATTAAAAAATGAGTAGCGAGGATCAGTTAGAAACACTGGGTGGCCATGAATGAATTTTTATTTTTATTTAGAATAATTAAAGTAATTTTTAATGAAAAAAGTTAAGAAAACACTTGACCCTAAAGGCCATCTCTGCAACTTCCCGCTAATTCTGTAAATATCTGGCCGCTTTTTGAGCTCTTCGAGTTTCAAAATACAATCTGTGTGTTGTGTTGAGCTCTCCGAGCTCAAAAAGATACTTCTTCTATGCTTTTGAGCTCTTTCAGCTCAAAAGTCTGATAGAAATTTCATTGAACACTATTTTTTGAATTTTCAACCCGCAATAACTTTTGAATGAATCAACCGATTTTCACGCGGTTGGCGGCATTTTACGCAATTTTTTAAGTTCCAAAAGGAATTTTCAATTTTTAATTGATAGAACGAAAAATTTCGGAGCAATTGCGAAAAAACACTTTTTTTGGTTTTCTTTCGTCAACGATAACTCACGAACGAATTAACCGATTTTGACCGGACTGGCGGCGATCGACATGGTTTTTCGATGTTAAGAGCTGATTAATTTTCGGAATTGATCGGTAAAGCCGTTTAAGAGTTATCCCAAAAAAACCACTTCTGAAAAAATTTTTTTTCCTATGTTTTTTTAGATTTCTCCAAATTTCTCAAAATCTATCGATCCGAATCGGTTCAAATTGACAGGAAATCTAAGTTTGGCGAAGCTCTTTTGAATGGCACCAACCGCGATGCAATCGGTTCAACCGTTCAAAAGTTAAAAGAAGTTTACATACTCACACACACACACACACACACACACACACACACACACACACACACACACACACACACGCGCACGCACGCACGCACACACACTCACATACACACACACTTGGGGCAGAGGAGAAACTGCTACCAGGCGCGTCTTCCCGTAGCGGATGGGAGAACGCTCGCTGTACCTGGTACAAAGGGTAGGAGCCAAATAAAAAAAATACGTTCCCGTGGACAAAACCCC
This sequence comes from Cotesia glomerata, assembly GCF_020080835.1. Classification (NCBI taxonomy): domain Eukaryota; kingdom Metazoa; phylum Arthropoda; class Insecta; order Hymenoptera; family Braconidae; genus Cotesia; species Cotesia glomerata. The sequence continues at coordinate 11,921,652 of NC_058160.1, forward strand.
CCTTTAATGGGTTGGTCACACTAACTGACCTAACAAGACGATCGTTCCCTGCTGTGACCCACTGGGAGTGACCGGAACCTCGTGTCGTAGTTCCCGACGATGCAGGCCACGGCTGATGTGAGCTTGCTCTGCCGAGGTGTAAGTTGCAGCAGTGGATCAGGAGCCAGCCACTTCGGGCCTTGATCAGGAAGTACGCAGTGAGTGTTAAAGATCGGAATCTTCACCGCTCCGAGCGAGTCTAGTCCGTCCGTGTATTCCGGGACTGGCTAAGTGTCGGCTAGGCCTCAGGGAACTGGGGTAGGAGTACTATCTCCGAGGGTACACCCGTTCCTAGTTATGACAACCCGCTCCACTCCGTACGATGCGCTGGTGAATTTAAAAGTATGAGTAAAATTCAGGAAAACAACAATAGTGAAAACGGGCCTCATGCCCAACAAGCAGCGATTGAAGCAAGCGCTTAAATGAAGCGGTCGCAAGTGTTGGAACGCCTTGAAAAGCTGACCAGTGAGCTTAATGACCTCTTCCAACCTAAGGTCAATATCCACAAGGAGATTAAGACCAAGACGACCAGCGTAGCCAATGCCCTCCAGAGATTCAAGAAACTTGATGAAGAATGGCGTTTAACAGTACGACGCACTTCTCGCACTACACCGGAGAGAAGCATTCAAGCAACTGTCGTGATTGAAGAAGCAATGGACACTGGAGCCGAAGGTGACGGTGAATCAGTCGCGGAAGACAGAAGCAGAACTAGCAGCAAGTCAACTAAGAGAAAAGATCGATCTTCTCCCGACCCAACGATCAGCCAAGTTGTGAAGAAAAAGGACTTGAAACCAAGCTTTCCGAAAAACATGGCAGTGCAGAACGCCGGAAAAAAAGAGGTGACTGAATGGCAGAAGGTCCAATCCAAGAAGGAGAAGAAGGAGCAAGCGAGAGAGCGGTTACCAAAACAACCGGTGAACAAATCTCGGCCGGAGCCTAAGCGGAAAAAACCGCGAAAATTCACTAAACCAGATGCCTTAATTATTCGACCCGTTGAGAAGGAAAAATATGCCGAGATAGTGCGTCGGATTAAAAAAGATGTCCCACCAGATCAGACCCGTGACGTCGTTGACAAGGTTCAAAAGACGAATGATGGGAATATGCTCATTACGCTTTCCAGAAAGACCGCAGACAAAGGACAAGCTTTGCTGAAGACCATCAAGAGCATCCTTAAAGAAGAAGCGCAAGTCATCTGTAAAGGCCCAGAGGAAGAGCTTGAAATCCGGGACATTGACGACGAAACAACTAAAGACGATGTCCGGAAGGCCTTACAAGAGGCAGCTGGAAATGACTACGAAATACCTGAAGATTAAAATCAGGTCATTAAAATTCGTCCGGCCTACAAAGGTACTCAAACTGCTTCGGTACGATTGCCAGCAGCAATAGTGCAGAAGATACTCGGAAAGACAGGCAAAATAAGGATTGGCTGGGTAAATTGCCGTGTCAGAGCAGTTAAGACACCACTACGATGCTATAAGTGCTGGGACTACTGCCCAATGTAAAAGCAAAGTCGACCAATCTGGGCTTTGCATCAAATGTGGGCAAACAGGTCATCAAGCTGCTCAATGCCCAAATAAAGTGAAATGTGCGTTATGTGCTCTCAGGACACTGCTCACCGGTCTGGTTCTGGCCGATGCCCAATCTTCCAAGAAGCACTCCAGAAGCTGACAAATAAACGAACATGAGGATACTGCAGCTTAACATCAATCACTGCGAAGCTGCGCATGACCTGCTTATGCAGACAGTACGGGAATGAAAGCTCGACGTTGTGCTTTTATCGGAGCCATATAAACATTTAGCTGGACAACCTTGGGAGACGGATATCACCACGAAAGCTGTGAACTGGGTTTGTGGTAAGTTCCCTTTCCAGAGTGTAGCTACCAATAGCAGCGCTGGCTTTGTAGCAGCATCAGTAGATGGCATCCGTTTTTACAGTTGCTACGCACCACCTAGCCTCTCAATTGCTGAGTTTACTGACTTCTTGGATCGACTGACCGAGGACGCAAAGCTACATCATCCAGTGGCGATAGCCGGGGACTTTAATGCCTGGGCAGTGGACTGGGGCAGTAAGCAGACTACCCATGCAGGAAACCCCCAGAGTTGACAAAGGGGCCAGGCTTGGGCCAGTACTGGTTAACCCAGCTTCGGCCATGCCAATAATTATCCAAGCTTGGGCCAAGACTGGGCAACCACGCCTTGGTCGGCCCAATTATTACCCGTGCCTGGGCCAGAACTGGGTCACCCAGTCACGGCCACAATGATTATTCAAGGGTTAGCCAAGATTGGGAAACCTACACTGAAAAAAAAAATTAACTTAATTCAAGAGAAAAATTCTTGTACGAAGAAAATAACTCTGAAGAGTTTAATTGTCTTCAATCAAAACGAAAAATTCTTTAATTAAATAAAATTTACTTAAATCCAGAAAAATTTCTTAGTTTAAGAATTTTTCTACTCAAATCAAGAAGATAAAATTCTTAAAAATTATTTACTTGATTTAAGTAAATTTTTTTTTCTTTGTAGCCATGGGCGTTGAATGGCAACCAAGACTTGAGCCAGAATTGGGTAACCTAGCCTTAGCCATTCAATGGGAAATTCAAACTTAATAAATCATTAAGTAAATAATGATAGTTAAGTAATTAAGTAAACATTTATTGTTTAACGAATATTTGCTAACAAGTTCTAAAATTTAAAATTTATTATTTAACCAAGACAATTGCATATCATCAAAATTGATGTAGTCTTAAAAAAATTAAAATATAATAATTTACAGTTGAATTTTTAATATTGATAATTTTAAACATGAAAATTTATCATAAGATATTAAAAATATACAGAACGATGTACAAAGTTTAAAGTAATATAACAACTTGACTCTTTCATTTTTTTTAACTATAATAAACATTTGTAAAAAATAGTTAATTTTCATCGAAACACAATATTAAATAACATAAATTATATAAATAATAAACCGTCACACTTCGTCACTATATAGATTTAGCTTATCAGAATAATAAGATGTGCATCAACTTATCGGTCGTACGGTGTAGGGGTTAGTTATCGGTCTGGTAAGCGCGCGGCTCGGGTTCGAATCTCGGTTAGAACGGATACGATTTTCATTTTATTTCTATAATTAGCAACAGTTAGATTCGAATTTACTTTACTTACAAAATAAAATAAAAAAATAACATTCCAATAATTCTTTTTTATCATTTTTTATCAAATGGCATGGGCCAGACTTGAAAATTAACTATGGCTCAGCCCTGGTAACCATGCGTGGGCCAGTCCTGGTAACCAGGCTTGGCCCATCGTTATCATCCCAGACTTCAACCAGGACTGGCCCAAGCCTGGCTTACAAGCTTGGCCCAGAGTTTTACATAGTTGAGCCAAGGCTGGGCCAAGCTAGGCCCCGTGGTACTTTCCTCTATGGGTAATGCACGAGGAAGAGAGCTGCTAGAAGCTCTTTCTACACTAGATGTAGTCTTGCTCAACAGTGGTGACACGCCGACCTACACCAAAGGTGACGCAAGCTCGATTGTAGACGTCACTTTTGTCAGTACCAGCCTTGCCAAAGGTAACACTAACTGGAAGGTACTGGACATCTACACTGCCAGTGACCATCATGCGATACTCTGGGAAACGTCAAACGACCAGAACCTCAGGGGGCCTATCAAGCAATTTAATACCGTCGGTTGGAAGGTGAAATCTCTTGACCCAGAAGTATTGCTAACAGCCCTCGATAGTGATCCGATAGAGACTGGATGTGCAGAAGAACATACTAAGGCCCTGATGATGCGAGTAACACAAGCTTGTGATGCCAGTATGCCTCGCAAACGTGTTATGAATTCAAGACCTGCGGTACACTGGTGGAATGATCATATCAGCGACCTCCGTAAAGAGTGTCATCGAAAGAGAAGAATATCTCAGCGTGGCTATCAACGACCTAACTCTGCAGTGCTGATCGCAGAGTACAAAAAAGCTCGTCGTGAACTTAATAAGGCCATATAAGAGAGCAAAGAAAGATGCTGGAAAGAGCTCATATACGAGGTCGACAAAGACGTGTGAGGTCGGCCGTATAAGGTGGTCATGACGCACCTCAAGAAACAACAAATGCCGTCACCTACGTGTTCCCAACTCCTTCAGAAAATCGTCACTGCGCTGTTTCCACAGCAACACAGTCTCAATTATCAGTCAAAGCAAGATGAACTGGACGACATTCCACCTGTCACTGAAGAAGAATTGTTGGAGGCCTGTAATCGGGTAGGAAATAATAAAGCGCCGGCATTGGACGGAATCCCTAATATAGCCTTGAAAACCATCATAAAGGCAGCACCAACATTATTTCTAGACGCTTACAACGCATGCCTCAAGGAGGGGACTTTTCCTCGTAAGTGGAAACAGCAACGGTTAGTACTTTTACCTAAAGGAAAGAAACCGCCAAAAGAACCGTCATCTTACCGACCACTCTGCATGCTAGATACGGCGGGTAAGATATTTGAGCGTATCATCCATCAGCGAATAGATGCAGTAGTCGACTCACTCTTGACAGACAACCAGTATGGATTCCGGAAAGGACGATTAACCCTGGACGCGATCAACCTGGTTGTTAATACGGCCAAAGAGGCAATCGCAGGAACTAGATGGAAGGGTGGAACGAAGAAGTACTGCCTGGTGGCTGCCTTGGACATCAAAAATGCTTTCAATTCCGCTAATTGGGACTGCATCATGCAAGCTCTTGACGAGAAGAACGTGCCAACATATCTTCGCAGACTAGTGATTAGCTATTTTACAGATAGAGTGCTGAAATACAATACAAAGAATGGTCCGAAAGAGTATGATATAACCGGTGGTGTGCCACAGGGCTCTGTTCTTGGTCCACTTCTATGGAATATCATGTATGACGGGCTCCTGAGACTGAAGCTTCCAAAATGTGTCAAACTGGTAGCGTATGCGGATGATGTTGCCGCAGTGATCGTCGCCAAACACCTCGACGAGATTCAACATCTGTTTGACATCACTTTTGAGAAGATCAACCAGTGGATGGATACAGTGAACATACAACTGGCCAAGCAGAAGACCGAAGCAGTGCTTATTACCAGCCGAAAAGAAGTTGAAACAATTAAGCTAAAAGTCGGTGACCGAGAAATCACATCACAACCTCATATACGATATCAGGGAGTGATGCTTGATGCCCGACTCAACTTCAAGCAGCAAGTGGAACACGTCTGTATGAAAGCGTCAGTAGTGAGAGCTAGTCTCGCACGATTGATGCCGAACGTCGGAGGCCCAAAGCAGAGCAGGAGGTTACTATTGTCATCAGTAGTCACATCGGTGCTCACCTACGGAATATCCATTTGGGCTGACGCACTAGAGGTGCAAGATTCATGGAGAAAAGCTGGACCAATATATCGTATGAGTGCCCTACGAGTTGCAAGCGCATTTCGAACAATATCAGAGGAAGCAGTGTGTGTCATTTCCAGAACTTTGCCGCTCAGAGTCCTAGCTGAGGAAAGACGGAACCTTTACCAACGAAAGAGGACAACCACACAAAGTGCCGAGGAACTCAGAGCTGAAGAACGGCAGAACAGTATCGCTCGATGGCAATCGCAGTGGGACGCCGCGACAACAGGGAGGTGGACACACCGTCTCATACCGAAGATCGACGTTTGGCTAAACCGAAGTCATGGCGAGGTCAATTACTATCTGATGCAGTTGTTGTCTGGACATGGATGTTTTCGGACGTATCTTCACCGCTTCAAGCATGATGATTCACCGGAGTGCCTGTCCTGCCCAGGAATCAATGAAGACGCGGAGCACGTTTTCTTTGAGTGCCCACGATTTTACCCACAGCGAGATGAGCTGGAGATGATCCTAAAGAAGAAAATCCAACCAGAGACAATAGTAAAAGCAATGTTGTCATCAAGAGCCTCCTGGACCGCCATCAGCACATTTGCAACAGAAGTCCTTATAGACTTGCGTTCCATCGAAAGAAGAAGAGCAAATGACAACAACTAGAAGAAAGGTAAAATAACACCTTAGCTACCAGAAGAAAGAGCAGTAGCTAGATCCTCCCCTCACGAAGTAATGCCTAACGGCGGTTTCCATGAGGGATTAGGGGAAAGAGGAAAAGGGGTTTAGGGTTTAGTGGGTAGGGGCGCTAGCGTCGAGTTTTAGTATGACACTGCGTCGAGTCGCCACATATCCAGGCCAAACAACTATGCCTAGAATCCGTAAAAAGGATTCCCCCCCCTCTTAAAACAAAAAAAAAAAAAAAAAAAAAACACACACACACACATACAGACATAGTGACACTCTCGCGGGAATAGTCAGGAAAGCTTCCTAGGACTTCAAAACGTCGAGATCTGATGAAAACTCGATTTTCGAAAAACGGAGTAAAACCAATAACTTCCCGATTATTGGAAATTTTCAATTTTCTTAGCGGGAAGTTAAAAATCGGCAGCGAGGGTAAGTTAGAAAAAGTGGGCAGCCATGATAAATTTTTTTTTTCATTTTGAACAATTAAATTAATTTTAATAAAAAAATTAGTGATCAGGATTAGTTACAGGCACTGGGTAGCTATGAATAAGTTTTTATTTTTATTTAGAACGATTTAAGTAATTTTTAATTAAAAAATCAGTAGTGATAGTAAGTTAGAGGCAATAAGCGGCCATGAGTGAATTTTTATTTTTCTTTAAATGAATCAAAATAATTTTAAAATAAAAAATAAGTAGCAACGGTCAGTCATAGGCACTCGGCAGCTATGATTGAATTTTTACTTTTATTTAAAATAATCAAAGTAAATTCTAATTCAAAAATAAGTACCAAGGTTTAGGTAAAAGCTCTAATAATCATAATATTAATAATTAAAGCAATTTAAAATTAAAAAATCAGTGGCAAGTGGCAGTTAGTGGCACTGGATAGCCATAAATGAATTTTTTTTCATTTAGAATCATTAAATTAGAAATTAAATGAAAAATTAGTCCTGAGGTGAGGTTCAGTTAGTAGCACTGGGCATTTTATTATTTTTATTTCTATTTAGAATAATTAAAGTAATTTAAAATTGGGAAATAATGAGCGAGGGTCAGTTAGAGGCACTAACTTGACATAAATAAATTTTTATTTTATTTAGAATAATTAAACTATTTCTTAGATGGAAAATAAGTAGCAAGGGTCAATCAGAGACTCTGGGCAGCAATGATGGAATTTATATTTTTATTTAGAATAAATAAAGTAATTTCAAATTGAAAAATAAGGAGCCAGGGTCAGGAAGGGGCACAGGGTGGCTATGAGTGAATTTTTATTCTTAATCTGAAATGATTAAAGTAATTTTCAATAAAAAAATCAGTAGCGAGGGTTAGTTTGAGGCACTAGGTTTTCATGACTGAATTTTGACTTTTATTTCGGATGAATTAAGTATAATTTTTTATTCAAAAATAAGTGGTGAGGGTCAGTTAAAAGCACTGGGTGGCTAGGACTGAATTTTTATTTCTATTTAGAATTAGTAAAGAAATTTGTAGATAAAAAATAAGTAGTTCAGTCAGGGGCACTTAGCGGTCATGAATACATTTTTATTTTTATTTAGAATAATTAGAGTAATCTTCTAATTGAAAAATAAGTAGCGAGGGTCAGCTAGAGGCCCTGAGTGGCGTTGACTGAATTTTATTATTATTTCGAATTATTAGAGTACTTTTTGATTGAAAAACAAGTAGCGAAGGTGAGTAAGAGGAACTGAGCAGCCATGACTCAATTTTTGTTTTTATTTAGAATTATTTAAGAGCGGTTGATAGTTGATTTTCGAACGAGTTTTGCTCATGAATAAGATAAAATTTTGAAAAAAACGCTTCGCTCTTCGATAGATAATTAAATTATCTATCGAAGAGCGAAGCGCTTTTTTAGAAAATGTTCATTTATTTTTGCATAAAATGCGTTTTAAGATTCCATAAGTTGTACAAGTATGACAGAGATACTTTCGTTTGTCCAATAGAGGGCGAGAGAGAGAAAAAATGTAAACCCTTCTTAAGTAATTTTTTATTGAAAAATTAGTAGCGAGGATGGGTAAGATTCTCTGAGCAACTATGAATGATTTTTTTCTCATTTCGAACATTTAAAGTAATTTTTAAATGAAAAATAAATAGCAAGGGTCAGTCAGAGGCCCTGGGCAGCTATGAATAAATTTTTATTATTATTTTGAATGATTAAAGTAATTTTTAATTAAAAAACAAGTAGCGAGGAGCAGTAAGAAGCACAGAGCGGCTAGAAATAAATTTTTATTTTTCTCGTAATAATAAGAATATTTTTTAACTGAAGAATAAGTGGTGAGGGTCAGTTAGCGGCACTGGGCGGTCATGAATCAATTTTTAATTTTACTTTGAACGATTAAAGTAATTTTCAATTGAAAAATAAGTAGTAGGCGACTATAACATAATTTTTATTTTTATTTAGAATAATTAATATAATTTTCAATTAAAAAATTAGTAGCGTGTGTTAAGTCGAGGCTCTGGGAGGCTATGTATGGATTTTTATTTTTATTTTGAATAATTAAAGTAATTTTCAATTGAAAAATTAGTGGTAAGTGTCATCTTACAAGTAGAGGCACTGGGCGGCTTCAAATGAATTTCCATTTTTATTCCGAATACTTAAAGTAATTTTTAATTGAAAAATAAGTAGCGAGAGTCAGTAAAAGGCACTGGGTGGCTGTGACAAAATTTTTATCTTTTTTAGAATAATTAATGTAATTTTCAATTAATAAATTAGTAGCGAGCGTCGAGTAGAGGCACTGAGCGGCTATAAATGAATTTTTATTTTCATTGTCAATAAATAAAGTCATTTTTGAATGAAAAAAAAGTAGCAAGGGTCAGTGAGAGGCAATGAGCAGCTAAGAATGAATTTTTATTCTTATTTACAATAATTAAAAAACTTTTTGATTAAAAAGTAAGTAGCAAGGGCAAGAAAGAGGCACTGGGCAGCTATAAGTGAATCTTCATTTTTACTTAGAATAATTTAAATATGTTTAATTATAAAATAAGTAGCGAGTGTCAAGTAGAGGCACTGGGTGGCTACGGATGAATTTTTATTTTCATTCGGGATAATAAGAGTAATTTATAATTGAAAAATAAGTAGCGAGGGTGAGTCAGAGGCCCTGGGCAACTATGAATTAATTTTTACTATTATTTTGAACAATTAAAGTAATTTTGAATTGAAAAACAAGAAGCGAGGGTCAGTGAGAAGCACTGGGGGGCTAGAAATGCATTTTTATTTTTATTCGGAATAATAAGAATAATTTTTCATTGATGAATAAGTAGCGAGGGTCAGTTAGAGGCACTGGGCGGCTATGAATGAGTTTTTATTTTTATTTTGAATAAATAAAGTAATTTTTACTAGAAAAGCAATTAGCGAGAGTCAGTAAAAGGCGCTGGGTAGCTATGACTGAATCCTTATTTTTATTTAGAATGATTTAAGTAATTTTCAATCAAACAATGAGTAGCGAATGTCACGTAGAGGCACTGGGCGGCTATGAATGAATTATTATTTTTATTTAGAATACTTATAGTAATTTTTTCCTGAAAACCAAGTAGTGATGGTCAGTAAAAGGCACTGGGTGGCTATTACTGAATTTTTATTTTTATTTAGAATGATATAAGTAATTTCTAATTGAAAAATAAATGGCAAGGGTCAGTCAGAGGCACTGGGTGGCTATGAATGAAGTTTTGTTTTTATTTTGAATAAATAAAGTAATTTTCAATTGATAAATTTGTGGTAAGTGTCAAGTAGGGGCACTGGACGGCTACGAATAGATTTCCATTTTTATTAAGAATGATTAAAGTAATTTTTAATCGATAAATTAGTGGTGAGTCTCAAGTAGAGGCACTGGGCGGCTATAACGAAATTTTGATTTTTAATTAAAACAAAGAAAGAAATTTTTAAATAAAAAACAAGTAGCAAGGGTGAGTAAGAGGCACTAGGCATTTATGAATGTATTTTTATTTCTATTCAGAATAATAATAGTAATTTCTAATCGAAAAATAAGTAGCGTTGGTCAGTTAGAGGCACTGGGCGTCTATGAATGAATTTTTATTTTTGTTTAGAACAATTAATGTAATTTTCAATTAAAAATTTAGTACTGAGTATCAAAGAGAGGCACTGGGCGGCTATGAATGAATTTTTTATTTTATTTTGAATGATTAAAGTAATTTTTAATTAAAAAATCAGTAGTGATAGTCAGTTAGATGCACTAAGCGACCATGAATGAATTTTTATTTTTATTTAAATGAATTAAAATAATATTTAAATAGAAAATAAGGAGTGATGGTCAGTCAGGGGCTCTAAGCGGCTATGACTGAGTTTTTAATTTTTATTTGGAACAATTGAGGCAAATTTGAATTAAAAAATTAGTAGTGAGGCTCAGTTACTGGTACTGGGCGGCCATGGATGAATTTTTATTTTTTTCAAAATAATTAAAGCCATTTTAAATCGAAAAATAAGTAGCGAGGGTCAGTTAGAGGCTCTGGGCTGCTATGACTGAGTTTTTATTATTTTTCAGAATCGTTGAGGCAATTTTAGATTAAAAATCAGTAGTAAGGGTCAGTTAAAAACACTTGGTAGCTATAAACGAACTTTTATTTTCATTTAGAATAATTAAAGTAATTTCTAATTAAAAAATCAGTAAAAAAAAACAAGTAAAAATTCTTATGTGTTGAGGATTTAAATTGAGTCTTTCTAAAAATTGAGAGCTTTTATCATTCATAAAAATCGAGCCTTATTTACGCTAGTGATTTTTGTGTTTTAATGGAATCATTCGATTTTTCATAATTATTTACGTAGGCGTCGTCGTCCTCAAATATTCCTTACCTGACTTCACCACTTCCATGCACCTTTTTCCTAGTTTCCTACAACAAACCATGAATTCTCCTTATTACAGAGCACCCAATACCTGACATTCCTACGTGATGAGCACCGAGTCACTATGCTGGTACAGTACGAGACTTCCTCAACGGGGTTTACCCTCAGTGTTGGTTGGGAAGAAACGGACCACGAAGGTGGCCCCCGAGATCACCTGACTTGACGCCATTGGACTACTTTTTGTGAGGAAATTTCAAGGAAATGGTTTACTTTGATGAGTTCGATGACCAAATGGAGACCGTGGCCCGAATTCATGCTGCTCAGACAACAGTCACTGCGGAAATGCTAGAAAATGTCCGAGAAAATCAACTCAAGCGATGCCGGCTCTGTCTTCAAGTGAACGGACGACATTTTTAGCACCTACTTGATTAAATGTCGACGTATTCCTTTTTATTTTACGAATAATTGTAAATAAATAATCGAATTTGATAAGCGCTTGCGGTAAAAAATATTGATGTTATTCGTTGTACTTTTTAATTTCGAAATTCTTCAATATTTCTCAATAAATGAAATTTTTGTTGCATCAAACGATTACAGTATTTTTTTCTGAGCTTAGTATTAATTTTTAACTTTAAAAATAACTTAAATAATTCTAAATAAATAGAAAATTTCAGACAGCCATTTATTGCCTCGCTACTAATTTTAAATTAAAAATTACTTCAATAATTCATGATAACTAGAAATATTCGACCATAGCCGGCCAGTGCCACTGCCTAAGTCTCGCTAATGATTTTCTAATTGAAAATTACTTCAAGGATTCAAAATAAATAAAAAAATTCCGTCACAGCTGCCAAGTGCCTCTGATTGACCCTCGCTACTTATTTTTCATTTAAAAATTACGTTAATTATTCGAAAGAAATAATAAAAATTCATTCATAGCCACCCAGTGCCTCTAACTGACTCTCGCTACTAGTTTTTTAATTAAAAAAGTCCTTAAATCATTCTAATTAAAAATAAAATTCAGTCATTGCTGCCCAATGCCTCGTACTGATCCTTGCTACTTATTTTTCAATTGAAAATTTCTTTGATTATTCTAAATAAAAATAAAAATTCATTCATAGCCGCCCAGTTCCTCTACTTGACATTCACTACTCATTTTTTAATTAAAAATTACTTAAATTATTCTAAATAAAAAGAAGGATTCAGTCATAGCTGCCCAGTGCCTTTTACTGACTCTCGCTAATGGCTTTTCAAGTAAAAATTACGTTAAGTATTCGAAATAAAAATAAAAATTTATTCGTAGCCACCCAGTACCTTTACTTGACAGTCGCTACTAACTTTTCAATTAAAAATAATCTAACCATTCAAAATTAAATTAAAAATTCATTGATAGCCGCCCGTTGCCTTTAATTGACTATCACTACTTATTTTTTAATTAAAAATTACTTAAATTATTCTAAATAAAAATAAGGATTCAGTCATAGCTGCCCAGCGCCTTTTACTGACTTTCGCTAATTGCTTTTCAAGTAAAAATTACGTTAAGTATTCGAAATAAAAATAAAAATTTATTCGTAGCCACCCAGTGCCTTTACTAGACAGTCGCTACTAACTTTTCAATTTAAAATAATCTAACCATTCAAAATTAAATTAAAAATTCATTGATAGCCGCCCATTGCCTTTAATTGACCATCGCTACTTATTTTTTAATTAAAAATTATTCTAATTATTCAAAAAAAAAAATGAAAATTTATTCCTAGCCCAGTGCTTCTTACTTACCCTCGCAACTTACTTTTCAGTTGATAAGTTCTTTAATCATTTTAAATAAAAATAAAAATTTAGGCATAGCGGCCCAGTGCCTCTTACTGATCTTCGCTAATTGTTTTTCAAGTAAAAATTACTTTAGGTATTCGGAATAAAAATAAAAATTCATTGATAGTTGCCCAGTACCTCTAATTGACCGTAGCTACTTATTTTTTAATTAAAAATTACTCTAATTATTCAAAATAAAAATAAAAATTCATTCCTAGCCACCCAGTGTCCTTTACTCATTGGCACTTCTTATTTTTCAACTAAAATTTTCAACTAAAATTGGCTAAAGTCACGTAAGTCTATAAGCACGTCTAATTTTAACATTTCGATTTAGAACATTTTTCTGCTCTTATTTGCCTGCGGGCATTTTCTGTTTCAGTTATTTTTGCAAGCGCTTTTTGCAATCTTCCAAGGTTGCTAAAAATTTCTGGAATACATCCTGTAAAAGTGGTCCTATAAAATTATTTAATCAACGGCGTCTATAATTAAAGGTTATACTCTTTTTCCAAGACGGTAATCCAGTCACTTGAGTTACGTAGCAAGACGGTAGTCCAGTTTTCTGAGTTGAGTGACAGTAGTTGTGGCTTAAATTGAAACTGCTCCGCTACCTTACTGTCATCTGTAGTTAGTAGTTTTGTAGCATCGATCAGCAGATGTCGCCTCTTTCAAGGAAAACATACTGCTTCTGTTTACATATACATTGACCGATATTTACTGTTAGTTAAATGTTTACATGCATGTCAAAGTGAAACTGTTATGGATTGTTTTGGATGTAAGAGACAAGTTATTAAACCTATTGAGTGTAAAACCTGCAAGCTTTCATACCATCTTAGTTGTGCTAAGTTAATTATTACTTCGAAAGTCTCTAACTGCTGCTCCACGTCTTTTACTGCATCACAGTCACCTAGCAACAGTACAACTAGCACTAGTGATCGGACACCTTCATCCTTGATAAGACCATCTTGTCTCTCAAATTTAAAGCCAAAACGTTCAACTCTCTCCAGCTATAAATCGGCAGACTCATCTCCAAAAACTCCATCAGTACTAGCTGTTGGTGAAGATTCTGTATTTATATCACCAACCACAACAAACTCTTCCAAGATGACCAATGCTACAAATCAAAGTGAAAATTCATCCATTTCAGGAAATCAGAATGAAGCAAGTTCTGCTGGAAATAAACCTGATTGGAGAAGTTTTACTCTAAAGGATAAATTAAATTTCCTAATTGATATGTCGTATAATAATAGTCAATGCATTCAGACTATCTCTAAAAATCTTGACAATCACAGTCAAGAAATTAAAAGCTTAGTTGCTAATCTTGAGTTGAATAACACTAAAATCAAAACTCTATCAGAAAATTTTGCAATGGTAAACAAATCGCTTGCTGATATTACGGGAACTCAAGCTGTAGTACAGAAGGATATCAGTGATATAAGTAATAAATTAAACTTAAATTCGCAAAAATGCGATGATAATGCTGCGTCAATCACTATGCTACAAGCTGCTTTCAATTCTGTTGCTGGTACTTCTACTCCTCCACAAGCGGCTAATTATCAGATGTCATCCGAGCTTCTACTATCTGGGATTACTGAAACTACTGCTGCTGATCAAACGTCGGAACAAATAGTTCATAAAGTCTTTAATAAGCTTGGTGTTGCTAATCTTATCACTGATATACTGAGTATTCGTGAATTCAACTCAAAGAGGAAGCAAAGTCGATCTAGCTCCAAACCATTATCTAAATCCTTTGTTATTCATTTAAAATCATCTGAAGTTTGTAAACATATCATTAATAATAAACGTCGTTCACCGAAATTTCTTGTCAAAAATATTTTTGATTCAGGTACTCAAACTGATTAAGATCGACAAGTATTTATCAACGAATTTCTACACACGCATGTTTATAAATTGCTGAAACTCACTAAAATTAAAGCAAAACAACGAAATTTCAAATATGTCTGGTCCTCTGAAAGCAAAGTCTATACTAAAAAAGATGATGATTCGTTGAAGCTCTTGATAAGCTCTGAAGCTGATTTAGCTAAATTGGATTAACAATTACCGTATAAAACTACTAACATCTTGTCATCTATCGATATTCTGAGCCTAAATATAAATAGTCTCTCTGCTCATTCACCGCAATTCGAAGCCTTAGTAAATGAGTTAAAGCCTCATATTATCACTGTTGTTGAAACATGGCTCACACCAAATAACCATGTCACTTTCAAGGATTATGTTATCCACCGTCGAGATCGAGGTCTTATTAATTCAAATAGACAGTATATTAGAGGTGGAGGTATTGCTTGCCTTATACACAACTCTTTACAATCCAAGTTACTTTTCTCATCTGAGGCACAGGATATCAACTATACTGACAGAAGATCTAAAACATTATCATCATCTTATTAGAAAAAGATCTGACAGAATTGCAGCGAAATTTAATAACATTCTTTTCAAAATGCCAAATTTCTCGACTACAATCTACGAGCATTCACTTGTAATCTCTGCAATTCGAATCTGGAAAGAGCTACCCACTGAAGTCATAGAATCACTCAGCCTTGACTCCTTCAAAAATGAAGCTTTTGAATTTTTTGTGAAACTAGAACGAGAAAATGTGCTGTAAATGTCAAACAGGCCATTTAAAAATTTAAAATCAAAAATTTACATTCTAAATTACTAAAGCATCTAATATGTTACCATTGAAAAAATTAGCTTTCAAATATTGCTCATTGATTCTATTGTTGTTCTCATTCTTATAAATAGTACAGTACTATTAAATTTTGCAACTATGTTATTAAATCATTCAAAATTATTAACTTCCTTAAAATATGATGATGTTAGTCTTATATATTTAATATTGTTATACGTGTACTTTATTATAAAAATTATGTATAGTATTGTCATTCGGCTAGTTTGCCTTGACATAAAAATTGAATAAATAAAAAAAAAAAAAAAAAATGTTCTTTAATTATTCTTATTCAAAATGAAAACTTCATCATAGCCGCCCAGTGCCTCTACTTGACACTCGCTACTCATTTTATAATTAAACATACTTAAATTATTCTAAATGAAAATAAAAATTTAGTCACAGCTGCCCAGTGACTCTTACTGACCCTTGCTACTTATTTTTCATTTAAAAATGACTTGATTTATTGAACATGAAAATAAAAATTCATTTATAGCCGCGCAGTTCCTCCACTTGACACTCGCGACTAATTTTCTAATTGAAAAATTACATTAATTATTCTAAATAAAAATAAAAATTCAGTCATAGCTGCCCAGTGCCTCATGCTGACCCTCGCTACTTGTATTTCATTTAAAAATTATTTTAATTATTCCAAAGAAAATGAAAATTCAATCCTAGCCGCGCAGTGTCCCTTACTAATCCACGCTACTTATTTTGCAATTGAAATGTGTGTGTGTGTGTGTGTGTGTGTGTGTGTGTGTGTGTGTGAACCGCTTATAACATTCCGGAAAGCTTCCTAAGACCTCAAAACGTCAAGATCTGATGAGAATTCGATTTTCGAAAAACGGGGTAAAACCAATAGCTTCCCGATTTCTGAAAATTTTCAATGTTCTTAGCGGAAAGTTGAAAACTATGAAACTTGTCAGAAGTATGTAAATAATAGTCTTTTCAATGTTAGTAGCTCCAATGTTTATAATTTTAATTAAGCGTTAAAAATCGGCTTTTGCGTGGCAGTTCCGGCATGCGCACGCCGCCACCCTAGTGAGCGAAGTTCATATATAATTTTTTATAACTATTAAATATCAATTAAAAAATTTGAAAAAATTTTGGTGTCATCTAGACACTTCAAACAATATGATTCCACGGTAATAAAAGTTGTACCACCATTTTTCAAAAAATTATTCAATTGTTAATTAAGATTTTTTTTACGGGTTTGCGTTGTCACAAAAGGCGGTCTAAAAGTTTAAATAATTAATCTATGAATTTTTTATTTCTTGGAGCCCTTTATATAAACATTCTCAACGATATGGCGTTATAAAAGTTTAGAAAATATTATTATTTCATTAATTATTAATTTTTGAAGTAAATAAAAATCTGGAAAACGGTCGACCCTAAAGGCTATTTCTGCAACATCCCGCTAATTCCATATCTAAGCACCTAAAATTGCACTTATGACGTTTTTGAGCTCTTCGAGCTCAAAAATATAATTTGTATGTTATTTCGAGCTCAAAAGTCTGATAGAAATTTAATAAAACAGTATTTTTTGAATTTTCAAACTGCAATAATTTCTGAATGAACTGATTTTCACGCAGTTGGCAGTATACCACAAAGTTTTTTTAATTCTATCATATACTTTTAAACAAAAACTGATCGTACCCAAAATCTTGGAGAAATTTGAAAAATTCACTTTTTTTCCGAATTTTTTCGACAATGATCACTCACGAATCAATCGACTGATTTTCACGTTCTTGGTGGCGATCAATGTGGTTTTTTGAACTCTAATAATTATTCCATTTTATCAAAAACGATACAAAGAGAAATGTCGAAGTTATGTGAAAAAAACACTTTTTTCGAAACGTTTTCGATAACTCTTGAACGAATCAACCGATTTCGACGGGACTTATGGCAATCGAAGTGGTTTTTCAAACTTAAGAGCAGATTAGTTTTTCGAGTTAATCGATAAAGCCGTTTAAAAGTTTTTCCAAAAAAACAATTTTTTGAAAATTTTATTTTTGAGATTTCTCAAAATCTAGCGAACCGAATCAATTCAAATTTCTACAAAATTTAATAGCAATGATACTCTTTGGATCACCACCTATTTCGATCTGATTGGCTGAGCCATTCAAAAGTTATAAGAAGTTTACATACATACACACAAACACACACACACACACACACACACACACACATACACACAAACACAAATAAAAATTAAAAAAATAAAAATTTAAAATTTAAATAATGTATGTTAAATAATTTTTTTTATCAATTTTTAGTTATTACTGATTTTATATTGTTGTTAGGCACTGTAACGTTCTAGCGAATTTCGAAATTTATTTGACGGTTCTTAGAAATTATTTTTATTAAATAAAACCTCGATCATTCCGTTGCAAGAATTATTTAACGGAGTGACGAGGAGATAAAGAAATTCTGCGAACGCCATCGCGACTCGAATTCAAAACTCATGACGCTGCATGAGATTCGGGCCTCGATGGTGTTCACTAGGGTAACCTGAGATGCGGCGTTGCGACATTTAATTATTAAAATCTATTGTACTGGATGCAAATCCAGAGGAGTCTGCCCTGAGCAATCAGGCGACAATCATCTTGGGGCTCCGGACGTATGTCCGGTGCCATCTGGCCCAAATTATATAATTAATTAAACAATTTACTTTAATTTTATATAATCGTGTGTATTATTTTAAATATAATACCCTTAATAATTATTCTAAAAATTTATAGAGTATCTAAAAGCAGGGTGCGCCTGGAATCTATAGATCTCCTATAGACACCTGCCTGGTAAATTATAAAAATATGAGCTGGAAAATCCAGAACGTAACAGGCACCAAATGATTATTTTTCAAATTTTTAACTTCCCGCTAAAAAAATCGAAGATTTTCAAAAATCGGGAAGTTATTGTTTTCACCCCGTTTTGCAAAAATCGAGTTTTCATCAGATCTCGACGTTTGAAGGCCGTAAGAAGCTTCCCTGACTATCTTCGCGAGCTTGTCACTATGTATGTATGTATGTATGTGTGTGTGTGTGTGTGTGTGTGTGTGTGTGTGTGTGTGTGTGTGTTTTTTCTAGGGGGGGGAATCCTTTTTACGGATTCTAGGCATAGCTGTTTGGCCTGGATATGTGGTGACTCGACGCAGCGTCATACTAACTCGACACTAACGCCCCTACCCACTAAACCCTAAACCCCTTTTCCTTCTTTCCTCTAATCCCTCATGGAAACCGCCGTCAGGCATTACTTCGTGAAGAGAGGATCTAGCTACTGCTCTTCCTTCTGGTGGCTAAAGTGTTAACTATCTTCCTTCTATCTTCTGCTATTTGCTCTTTTTCTTTCGGTGGAACGCAAGTCTTTAAGGACTTCTGTTGCAAACGTGTTGGTAGCGTTCCAGGCAGCTTCTGATGACAACATTGCTTCTACTAGTGAATCTGGTTGCATTCTCTGGTTCAGGATCCTCTCCAGTTCTTCACGCTGTGGATCGAAACGAGGACATACAAAGAAGACGTGCTCCGCGTCTTCAGCAGCTCCTGGGCAGGACGGGCACTCCGAAGAGTCATCGTGCTTAAAGCGGTGTAGATACTCTCGAAAACACCCATGTCCCGACAACATCTGCGTAAGATAGTAATTGACCTCACCGTGATTCCGGTTAAGCCAAATGTCGACCCGAGGTATGAGACGGTGCGTCCACCTACCCTTCTCTGCAGCATCCCATTGTAGTTGCCATCGGCCTATGCTCTTCTGCCGTTCTTCAATTCTAAGTTCTTCCGGGCTCAGTGCAGTTGACCTTTTTCGTTGGTAAAGGGCCCGTCTTTCCTCTGCTAGAACTCTAAGAGGTAGGGTTCCAGCAATGACGCACACTGCTTCTTCTGATATAGTGCGGAAGGCACTAGCTACTCGTAGGGCACTCAGTCGGTATATTGGTCCAGCTTTTCTCCATGATTCTTGGGTTTCCAGTGCATCAACCCAAATGGATATTCCGTAAGTGAGCACTGATGTGACTACTGATGACAATAGTAGCCTCCTGCTCTGCATTGGGCCTCCGATGTTAGGCATCAGCCGTGCGAGACTAGCCCTCACTACTGACGCTTTCGCACTGACATGTTCCACCTGCTGTTTGAAGTTGAGTCGTGCATCCAGCATCACTCCCAGATAACGGATAAATGGTTGTGATGTGATTTCTCGGTCACCGACATTAATCTTAATTGTTTCAACTTCTTTTCGGCTGGTAATAAGCACTGCTTCGGTCTTCTGCTTGGCCAGTTGTAGGTTCACTGTATCCATCCACTGGTTGATCTTCTCAAAAGTGATGTCAAACAGATGTTGAATCTCGTCGAGGTGTTTGGCGACGATCACTGCGGCAACATCATCCGCATACGCTACCAGTTTGACACATCTTGGAAGCTTCAGTCTCAGGAGCCCGTCATACATGATATTCCACAGAAGTGGACCAAGAACAGAGCCCTGTGGCACACCACCGGTTATATCATACTCTTTTGGACCATTCTTTGTATCGTATTTCAGCACTCTATCTGTAAAATAGCTAATCATGTTTTGTCGAAAACTATCCACTTAGGATAGTTTCCGTAATTGTTTTAAAAATTATAGTTAATTTGGGATTAGGATATTAAATAAATTGTGTGTCGATTTGTAGGGGAATAAAATGAAGATTTATTTATCCCCAGAGGAGGAAAACTCAGTTGCACTGAGAAAAAACCTCCTCGAATGAAAAAATGTACAAGTAAGAACGCAAAGCGTGTAGTGCGAATAAGACTATGTGTAAATTGCCGTCGCAATCAACACGAGGTGAGCTCAACCTTCTTAGAAACGTAAAATGTATTAATTCAGAATTCGTGAATTGACGCTAACTTTTAAGTTAACTAGAGTCGATTGATAGTGCAATACTAATTAATCGACGTACAACGTCAGTGTAAATACTGATAGATTATAATTATTAGTGTAGGAACTAATTAGATAATTTGACGTCAGAATTGAATAATTGATGAAATTTGATTTGATAGAATGATGGTTAAATGTCGAACGATGAATTTAATGTAATTTATTATAAGTATTGCGTATTAACTATGGATTGACTAAAGCCGCGTGGCTGATGCAATCCTTTCTCAATATGGCGCGCAATAACCGCGTGGCGTCACTTATTAATTTTGATTTATTTAACTCACTGAATAATTACTAATGAAATTTAATGATTCGAGAATTTAATTGGTAATTGAAATTAATGAAATTAATAATATTTAATGAAAATTTTAAGTGTTAAAGTAAATGCGTATTATACGTGATAAATCAGAAAACGATAGACTCAGAGTAGTCGTACTAGTACAAGCGTCCAAGCACAACTGCTTTCCGCCCGCCACGCGAGCCGGCTTCTCTCCCGCTAACCAGGGCGCGCATGAGCGACAGCCATGGTGTGACACGAGTTTACACGAGTTGGAGCGATCAAGCCCGAAGGCGCAACTCCTCATATAAATTTCTATTGAATGTTTTTTCTATCGGTTAAACAAATCACTAGTCTGCGAAGATATGTTGGCACGTTCTTTTCGTCGAGAGCTTGCATGATGCAGTCCCAATTAGCGGAATTGAAAGCATTTTTGATGTCCAAGGCAGCCACCAGGCAGTACTTCTTCGTTCCACCCTTCCATCTAGTTCCTGCGATTGCCTCTTTGGCCGTATTAACAACCAGGTTGATCGCGTCCAGGGTTGATCGTCCTTTCCGGAATCCATACTGGTTGTCTGCCAAGAGTGGGTCGACTACTGCATCTATTCGCTGATGGATGATACGCTCAAATATCTTACCCGCCGTATCTAGCATGCAGAGTGGTCGGTAAGATGACGGTTCTTCTGGCGGTTTCTTTCCTTTAGGTAAAAGTACTAACCGTTGCTGTTTCCACTTACGAGGAAAAGTCCCCTTCTTGAGGCATGCGTTGTAAGCGTCTAGAAATAATGTTGGTGCTGCCTTTATGATGGTTTTCAAGGCTATATTAGGGATTCCGTCCAATCCCGGCGCTTTATTATTTCCTACCCGATTACAGGCCTCCAACAATTCTTCTTCAGTGACAGGTGGAATGTCGTCCAGTTCATCTTGCGTTGACTGATAATTGAGACTGTGTTGCTGTGGAAACAGCGCAGTGACGATTTTCTGAAGGAGTTGGGGACACGTAGGTGACGGCATTTGTTGTTTCTTCAGGTGCGTCATGACCACCTTATACGGCCGACCCCACACGTCTTTGTCGACCTCGTATATGAGCTCTTTCCAGCATCTTCTTTTGCTCTCTTTTATGGCCTTATTAAGTTCACGACGAGCTTTTTTGTACTCTGCGATCAGCACTGCAGAGTAAGGTCGTTGATAGCCACGCTGTGATATTCTTCTCTTTCGATGACACTCTTTACGGAGGTTGCTGATATGATCATTCCACCAGTGTACTGCAGGTCTTGAATTCATAACACGTTTGCGAGGCATACTGGCATCACAAGCTTGTGTTACTCGCATCATCAGAGCCTTAGTATGTTCTTCTGCACATCCAGTCTCTATCGGATCACTATCGAGGGCTGTTAGCAATACTTCTGGGTCAAGAGATTTCACCTTCCAACCGACGGTGTTAAATTGCTTGATAGGCCCCCGGAGGTTCTGGTCGTTTGACGTTTCCCAGAGTATCGCATGATGGTCACTGGCAGTGTAGATGTCCAGTACCTTCCAGTTAGTGTTACCTTTAGCAAGGCTGGTACTGACAAAAGTGACGTCTACAATCGAGCTTGCGTCACCTTTGGTGTAGGTCGGCGTGTCACCACTGTTGAGCAAGACTACGTCTAGTGTAGAAAGAGCTTCTAGCAGCTCTCTTCCTCGTGCATTAGTCTGCTTACTGCCCCAGTCCACTGCCCAGGCGTTAAAGTCCCCGGCTATCGCCACTGGATGATGTTGCTTCGCGTCCTCGGTCAGTCGATCCAAGAAGTCAGTAAACTCAGCAATTGAGAGGCTAGGTAGTGCGTGGCAGCTGTAAAAACGGATGCCATCTACTGATGCTGCTACAAAGCCAGCGCCGCCATTGGTAGCTACACTCTGGAAAGGGAGCTTACCACAAGCCCAGATCACATCTTTCGTGATATGGCTCCGATAAAAGTACAACGTCGAGCTTTAATTCCCGTACTGTCTGCATAAGCAGGTCATGCGCAGCTTCGCAGTGATTGATGTTAAGCTGCAGTATCCTCATGTTCGTTTATTTGTCAGCTTCTGGAGTGCTTCTTGGAAGACTGGACATCGGCCAGAACCAGACCGGTAAGCAGTGTCCTGAGAGCCAGGTTTTTCCGCACATAACGCACATTTCACTTTATTTTGGCATTGAGCAGCTTGATGACCTGTTTGCCCACATTTGATGCAAAGCCCAGATCGGTCGACTTCGCTTTTACATTGGGCAGTAGTGTGCCCAAAGTGCCAGCACTTATAGCATCGTAATGGTGTCTTAATTGCTCTGACACGGCAATTTACCCAGCCAATCCTTATTTTGCCTGTCTTTCCAAGTATCTTCTGCACTATTGCCGCTGGCAATCGTACCGAAGCAGTTTGAGTACCTCTGTAGGCCGGACGAATTTTAATGACATCTTCAGGTATTTCATAGTCATTTCCAGCTGCCTCTTGTAAGGCCTTCCGGATATCGTCTTTAGTTGTTTCGTCGTCAATGTCCCGGATTTCAAGCTGTTCCTCTGGGCCTTTACAGATGACTTGCGCTTCTTCTTTAAGGATGCTCTTGATGGTCTTCAGCAAAGCTTGTCCTTTGTCTGCGGTCTTTCTGGAAAGCGTAATGAGCATATTCCCATCATTCGTCTTTTGAACCTTGTCAACGACGTCACGGGTCTGATCTGGTGGGACATCTTTTTTAATCCGACGCAGTATCTCGGCATATTTTGCCTTCTCAACGGGTCGAATAATTAAGGCATCTGGTTTGGTGAATTTTCGCGGTTTTTCCCGCTTAGGCTCCGGCCGAGATTTGTTCACCGGTTGTTTTGGTAACCGCTCTCTCGCTTGCTCCTTCTTCTCCTTCTTGGATCGGACCTTCTGCCATTCAGTCACCTCTTTTTTTCCGGCGTTCTGCACTGCCGTGTTTTTCGGAGGGCTTGGTTTCAGGTCCTTTTTCTTCACAACTTGGCAGATCGTTGGGTCGGGAGAAGATCGATCTTTTCTCTTAGTTGACTTGCCGCTAGTTCTGATTCTGTCTTCCGCGACTGATTCACCGTCACCTTCGGCTCCAGTGTCCATTGCTTCTTCATTCACGATAGTTGCTTGAATGCTTCTCTCCGGTGTAGTGCGAGAAGTGCGTCGTACTGCTAAACACCATTCTTCATCAAGTTTCTTGAATCTCTGGAGGGCATTGGCTACGCTGGTCGTCTTGGTCTTAATCTCCTTGTGGATATTGACCTTAGGTTGGAAGAGGTCATTAAGCTCACTGGTCAGCTTTTCAAAGCGTTCAAACGCTTGCGACCGCTTCATTTCAGCGCTTGCTTCAATCGCTGCTTGTTGGGCATGAGGCCCGTTTTCACTATTGTTGTTTTCCTGAATTTTACTCATACTTTTAAATTCACCAGCGCATCGTACGGAGTGGAGCGGGTTGTCATAACTAGGAACGGGTGTACCCTCGGAGATAGTACTCCTACCCCAGTTCCCTGAGGCCTAGCCGACACTTAGCCAGTCCCGGAATACACGGACGGACTAGACTCGCTCGGAGCGGTGAAGATTCCGATCTCTAACACTCACTGCGTACTTCCTGATCAAGGCCCGAAGTGGCTGGCTCCTGATCCACTGCTGCAACTTACACCTCGGCAGAGCAAGCTCACATCAGCCGTGGCCTGCATCGTCGGAAACTACGACACGAGGTTCCGGTCACTCCCAGTGGGTCACAGCAGGGAACGATCGTCTTGTTAGGTCAGTTAGTGCGACCAACCCATTAAAGGGGAGTTTTGTCCACAGGAGCGTATTTTGTTTGGTTATTTTGCTTGGCTCCTACCCGCTGTACCTCATCAACTAAGAGATTAAGTGTCATCCAAGGACAGCGAGCGTTCTCCCACCCGCTCGGGGAGACGCGCCCGGTAGCAGTATCTCTTCTGCCCCGAGTGTGTGTGTGTGTGTGTGTGCGTGTGTATGTGTATGTGTGTGTGTGTGTTTTTTTTCCTTAGGGGAGGGAATCCTTTTTACGGATTCTGGGCATAGCTGTTTGGCCTGGATACGTGGCGACTCGACGCTGACGCCCCTACCCACTAAACCCTAAACCCCTTTCTCTTCTATCCTCTGATTCCCCATGGTACCGCCGTAAGGCATTTCTTCGCGGGGGGAGGAATTAGGTGCTGCTCTTCCTTCTGGTGGCTAAGATGTTATTTCTTCCTTCTAAGACTAGCTCTCACTACTGACGCTTTGGCACTGACATGTTCCACTTGCTGCTTGAAGTTGAGTCGGGTATCAAGCATCGCTCCCAAATATCGGATATAAGGTTGTGATGTGATTTCTTGTTCGCCGACTTTCAGTTCAATGGTCTCTACCACTTTTCTGCTGGTAATAAGCACTGCCTCAGTCTTGTGTTGCGCCAGTTGCAGGTTTACTGCGTCCATCCACCGGTTAACGCGCTCAAAAGTAAGATCGAACATATGGTTTATCTCGTCAAGGTGTTTGGCAACGATCACTACGGCTACGTCATCTGCATATACTACGAGTTTGACGTTTCTTGGCAAAGTTAGTCTTAATAGACCGCCATACATAATATTCCACAAGAGCGGGCCTAGAACTGAACCTTGTGGTACCCCTCCAGTAATATCATACTCCTTCGGACCGTTCTTCGTGTCATACTTCAGGACCCTGTTTTCAAAGTAGCTTGCTACGATCTTAAGAAGGTATTCTGGTACATTCTTCTCTTGGAGGGCCTGCATGATGCATTCCCAATTGGCGGAGTTGAAGGCGTTTCTGATGTCTTGAGTCGCCACCAGGCAATACTTCTTCGTTCCACCCTTCCATCTGGTTCCTGCGATTGCTTCCTTGGCCGTATCAACAACCAGTTTGATTGCGTCCAGGGTTGATCGTCCTTTCCGAAATCCGGGCGTTGGCTTATGCTGCGTTTCCGGACCATACTTGCGTCTCAGGCCTGGACAACTCTTTTCATCAAGTTCTTGGTCATTTCTTCTGCGGATCCAGTAGTCATCGGTTCACTATTCAGGGCTATAACCAATGTGCTTGTGTCAAAAGACTTCACTTTCCATCCAATGGTATTGAGTGACTTGGTTGGTCTTCTTGCATTCCGGTCATGTGATATTTCCGAGAGAATTTCCTTGTGGTCGCTGGCTGTGTAGATATCCATCACCTTCCAATCGTATTTCCCACTGATGAGGCTGCTGCTGACGAAAGTGAGATCTACAATAGAGCTTGCTTCTCCTTTAGTATAGGTTGGCGTATCACCACTGTTGAGCTGGACTACATCTAGTGTAGTAAAAGCTTCTTGTAGTGCTTTTTCTCGCGCATTGGTCTGCTTGCTGCCCCAGTCTACTGCCCAGGAGTTAAAGTCACCGGAAATCGCGACTGAATAATGCTGCTTGGCGTCCTCGGTCAGTTTGTCCAAGAATTCAGTGAATTCAACAATGGATAGGCTAGGTGGTGCATAACAGCTGTAGAAACGGATGCCGTTAACTGTTGCTGCTACAAAGCCGGCATTATCATTGTTAACTACCCTCTGAAAGGGATGCTTACCACAGGACCAAATGACAGCCTTGGCGGTGCTGTCAGATTCCCAAGGCTGGGTATTCAGGTGTCTGTATGGCTCTGCTATCATTACTAAGTCTAACTCTAGTTCTCTTGCTGTTTGCATAAGCAGATCATGTGCAGCTTCGCAATGGTTTAGGTTTAGCTGCAATATCTTCATGTCTATTTGTTTGTTATCTTCTGGAGTGCCTCTTTAAATACTGGGCACCTGGATGCGCCGGGATGATGGGCCGCGGTCTTCGCACTTTGGTCCGCGCATAATACACATTTCGCTGGGTTTTTGCATTCAGCAATCTTGTGTCCCTCTTGTCCGCACCTAATACATAGCTTAGACCGATCCACATTGCTCTTGCACTGGGATCCATGGTGTCCAAAGTGCCAGCACTTGAAACATTGGATTGGTCTCCTCGTAGCTCTGATTCGGCAGTTGGCACAGCCGATCCGGACTTTACCGCTTCCTGCTAATATCTTCCGCGTTGCAGCTGCTGCTAGTGTCACAACATCTGTCTGAGTACCTCTGTAGGCTTTACGAATCTTAATTGTCCCTAGTGGTATCTCGCAGGTTTCTCCGATTACCGTTCGCAAGGCGGCCTGAATAACCTCCTTGGTTGTGGTATCGTCAAGATCTCGGATTTCGACGTCTTCCTGTGGTCCTTTGCAGATTACCTTCGCGTCTTCTTGGAGGATGTCCGCGATGGTCTTCTGTAAGGCTTGGCCTCGGTCAGTGCTCTACCTCGAAAGCGTAATCAGCAAGCTCGCGGTCCTAGTTCTTTGGATCTTATCCACTGTAGTACGGACCTGTTCGTCAGGAACGTCCTGATTTATTCGCTTCAGAATCTCAGCATACTTTGCCGTCTCTGCTGGGCAGATGATCAGTGCGTCCGGCCTGATCCGTTTGCGCGGTTTTTCCTGCTTAGGCTCTGGCCGGGGCTCCTTCAGCGGTTGCTTCTGGAGCTTTTCTTTTGCTTGCTCTCTCTTGGACTTCCTTGACTGGACTTTTTGCCACTCATTCACCTCCTTTTTTCCGCCGTTCTGTGTTACCGCGTTTTTCGGAGGACTTGGTTTAAGGTCCTTCTTCTTCTTAGTACGGCTGGTCATTGAGTCTGGGGAATTTCGCTCCTTCCTTTTCCCAGGCCTGATATCAGTTTCAGTTTCCTCTCCGTCTTCGACAACTGACTCGACGTCACCCTTGCCACCTGTGTCCATCTCTTCGACAAACGTGTCGGCTTTTGCAGGTGAAACCGCTGTCGCATTCGTCTTCATCACGACATTACCGTATTGCTGTTGGATGTCCTGCCACTCTTTGTCCAGTTTCTTGAACCTTCTCAGGACACTGCAGATGTTCGTCGACTTCGACTTGATCTCCTTGTGGACATTTTGCTTGGTTTGGAGAAAGTCCTGCAGTCCACTGAATAGCTTCTCCAGATGTACCAGAGCATCTGTCCGCTTCATCTTTGCACTAAGTAGCAGTGCGTCTTGCTGGGCATGAGGCCCGTTTTCACTCTTCTTTGTTTCCTATGAATTACTCATACTTTTTGATTTACCAGCGCATCGTACGGAGTAGAGCGGGTTGCCATAACTAGGAACGGGTGTACCCTCGGAGATAGTACTCCTACCCCAGTTCCCTGAGGCCTAGCCGACACTTAGCCAGTCCCGGAATACACGGACGGACTAGACTCGCTCGGAGCGGTGAAGATTCCGATCTCTAACACTCACTGCGTACTTCCTGATCACGGCCCGAAGTGGCTGGCTCCTGATCCACTGCTGCAACTTACACCTCGGCAGAGCAAGCTCACATCAGCCATGGCCTGCATCGTCGGAAACTACGATACAGGTTCCGGTCACTCCCAGTGGGTCAGAGCAGAGAACGATTGTCTTGCTAAGTCAGTTAGTGTGACCAATCCATTACAGAGGAGTTTTGTCCACGGGAGCTTATTTTGTTTGGTTATTTTACTTGGCTCCTACCCGCTGTACCTCATCAACTAAGAGATTAAGTGTCATCCAAGGACAGCGAGCATCCTCCCATCCGCTCGGGGAGACGCGTCCGGTAACAGTTTCTCCTCAGCCCCGAATATGTGTGTGTGTGTGTGTGTGTGTGTGTGTGTGTGTATGTGTGTGTGTGTGTGCATGTGTGTGTGTTTTTTTAGGGGGGGGGAATCCTTTTTGCCGATTCCAGGCATTTCTGTTTGGCCTCGATATGTGATGACTCGACGCAGCGTCATACTAAAACTCGACGCTAACGCCCCTACTCACTAAACTCTAAAACCGTTTTCTTCTTTCCTCTAATTCCTCATGGAAACCGCTGTCAGGCATTACTTCGTGAGAGGAAGAACTAGCTACTGCTCTTCTTTTCGTGGCTGAGGTGTTAACTTCCTTCCTTCTGGCTTCTGGGATTTACTCATCTTCTTTCGGTGGAACGCAAGTCTTTGAGGACTTCTGTTGCAAACGTGTTGGTAGCATTCCAGGCAGCTTCTGACGACAACATTGCTTCCACTAGTGAGTCGGTTGCATTCTCTGGTTCAGGATCCTCTCCAACTCTTCACGTTATGGATCGAAACGAGGACATACAAAGAAGACGTGCTCCGTATCTTCATCAACTCTTGGGTAGGACGGGCAATCCGAAGAATCGTCGTGCTTAAAGCGGTGCAGATACTCTCGGAAACACCTGTGTCCCGACAACATTTGTGTAAGAGAGTAATTGACCTCGCCGTGATTCTAGTTAAGCCAAATGTTGATCCGAGGTATGAGGCGGTGCGTCCACTTACCCTTATCTGCAGCATCCCATTGTGGTTGCCATCGGCCTATGCTGTTCTGCCGTTCTTCAGGGCTCAGTGCAGTTGACTTTTTTCGTTGGTAAAGGGCCCATCTTTCCTCTGCTAAAACTTTAAGAGGTAGTGTTCCAGCAATGACGCACACTGCTTCTTCTGATATCGTGCGGAAGGCACTAGCTATTCATAGGGCACTCAGTCGATATACTGGTCCAGCTTTTTCTCCATGATTCTTGAGTTTTGAGTGCATCAGCCCAAATGGATATTCCGTAAGTGAGCACTAATGTGACTACTGATGACAATATTAGCCTCCTGCTCTGCATTGGGCCTCCGATGTTAGGCATCAGCCGTGCGAGACTAGCCCTCACTACTGACGCTTTGGCACTGACGTGTTCCACCTGCTGCTTAAAATTGAGTCGGGCATCCAGCATCACTCCCAGAAAACGGATAAATGGTTTTGATGTGATTTCTTGTTCTCCGACTCTCAACTTGATAGTTTCTACCGTTTTTCTACTGGTGATGAGCACTGCCTCGGTTTTATGCTTGGCTAGTTGCAAGTTCACCATGTCCATCCACAAATTGACTCGTCTGAATGTAATTTCAAATGCCATTTCTATCTATTCGAGGTGCTTTGCGACGATCACGAAAGCTACGTCATCCGCATATGCTACAAGTTTGACTCCCGTAAGCAATGCTATTCTCAGGAGGCCATTATACATGATGTTCCATAGCAGAGGATCTAAGACTGATCCCTGTAACACTCCTCCGGTGGTTACGTACACTTCCGTACCGTTCTTCGTGTCATATTTCAGGACCCTATTCGTGAAGTAGCTCGCTACCATTCTGCAAAGGTATCCTGGTACGTTTTTTTCTTCTAGAGCCCACATGACGCAGTCCCAGTTAGCGGAGTTGAAGGCATTCTTGATGTCCAAAGCAGCCACCAAGCAGTATTTCTTCTTTCTACCCTTCCATCTCGTTCCGGCGATTGCATCCTTGGCTGTATCAACAACCAATTTGATCGCATCCAGAGTTGACCGTCCTTTTCGGAAACCAAACTGGTTCTCTGCCAGGAGTGGATCGACTACAGCCTCTATTTTCTGATGAATTATGCGCTCGAATATCTTGCTGGCCGTGTCTAACATGCAGAGTGGTCGATAGGATGACGGTTTTTCCGGCGGCTTTTTCCCTTTCGGAAGTAGTACTAGCCGTTGCTGTTTCCACTTCTGGGGAAAAGTTCCCTCCTTCAGGCATGTATCGTAAACATCCAGGAATAATGTCGGTGCTGCCCTAAGAATTGATTTCAGGGCAATATTAGGGATTCTGTCCAATCCCGGCGCCTTATTATTCCCTACTCGATTGCTTACCTCTATCAACTCATCCAACGTGATAGTTGGGATGACTTCATGGTTGAGCTGCTCCAAGTTGTAAGCGAATACCGGCTGTTGGGAAACAGCGCAGTAACAATCCTCTTTACGAGCTGTGGGCACGTAGGTGATGGCATTGCTGGCATTTCAGGTGGGTCATAACCACCTTATACGGCCTGCCCCATGGATCTTTCTTTACTTCTGCGACCAGTTCCTTCCAGCAGCGTCTTTTGCTTTCTTTGATGACTCTGTTCAATTCTCGACGGGCCTTGTTATACTCTGCCAACAGCTCTGCGGAGTTAGGTCGTCTGTAGCCACGCTGAGACTTTCTTCTTTTTTTAAGACACTCTGAACGTAGAATGCTAATGTGATCGTTTCACCAGTGCACCAAAGGTCTTGAATTCATGCCACGTTTCCGGGACATACTGGCGTCGCAGGCCTGGGTGACTCTTCTCATTAGGTCCTTGGTCTTCTCTTCAGCAGTTTCTACGATGATCGGATTGCACTCTAGGGCTACTAATAAAGCAGTGAGGTCAAGAGATTTAACTTTCCACCCAACCGCGCTAGCGCTTCTGTTGACTCTTGTTAGATTCTGGCCAGTTGATATTTCCTATAGTATCGCACTATGGTCGCTGGCTGTGTAGATGTTCAAGACTTTCCAAGAAAAACCTCTTCGAGCTAAGCAGCTGCTGACAAATGTAAGGTCGACAATTGAGTTTGCCTCTCCCTTAGTATACGTTGGTGCATCGCCGGTATTGAGGAGAACTACGTCCAGTGTAGTCATTGCTTCCAGTAGTGCTTTTCCACGTGTATTAGTGAACTTGCTGCCCCAGTCTGCTGCCCAGGAATTAAAGTCACCAGCTATTGCCACGGGAAAGTGTTTTCTTGCATCCTCAGTTAGCCGATCAAGGAAGTCTTCAAACTGTTCATTAGAGAGACTAGGTGATGCATAGCAACTGTAGAAGCGGAGGCCATCTACCCATGCTGCTACGAAGCCGGCTTCTTTATTGTTGACTGTTCTCTGAAAAAGACATTTACCGCAGGACCAGACGACGGCTTTGTTAGTACTGTCGGATTCCCATGGTTGGCTACTCAGGTGTCTATAAGGCTCACTTATAAGTGCTACGTCTGCCTCTAATTCGCACACAGTTTGTATGAGCAGGTCATGCGCAGCCTCACAATGATTGAGGTTGAGCTGCAATATCTTCATGTTCTTGGCTTCGTTATCTTCTTGAGCGCTTCTTGGAAGACGGGGCATCTGTTCGTGCCTGCATGGTGAGCCGCCTATTCTACGCCGTGCCGTTCAACGCACAGTGCACATTTAGCTGCATTTTTACAATCAGCAATTTTGTGTCCTTCTTTTCCGCACCTTATGCAGTGCTTAGACCGGTCGACTACGCTTTTGCACTGAGATCCGAAGTGCCCAAAGTGCCAGCATTTGAAACATTGTATGGGTCTCTTCGTTGCTCTCATTCGGCAATTGACCCAGCCGATCCTTATTTTGCAGTTTCCCTCCAGTAACTTTTGTGCTGCAGCTGTTGGTAGTGACACTGTGGCTGTCTGCCTACCCCTAAAGGCTTCACGGATCTTGATTGCTTCTAGTGGTATTTCACAACTTTCTCCAGCTTCCCTCTTTAGAGCGGTCTGAATATGCTCTTTTGTCGTGTCATCATCGACATTTCGGATCTCGATGGTCTCCTGTAGCCCTTTGCAGATCACTTTGACGTCCTGCTTTATGCGACGCAGAATCTCGGCATACTTTGTTTTCTCGGTCAGGCAGAGGATCAGTGCGTCGGGTCTGATCCATTTGCATGGTTTTTTCCGCTTAGGCTCTGGCCTGGGCTCCTTCGGCGGCTGCTTAAAGAGTTGTTCTCTAGCTAGATTCCTCTTCTTCTTAGATTGTACTTCTCCCCAATCAGTCGTCTTCTTAGGTTCATCGCTCTGCCCTGCCACTCGTTAGGGAGGGTTTTTTTTCAAGTCCTTCTTCTTTGTGACTTTGTCGGATGGCTCTGCGAAATTCGGTCCTTTCTCTTTCCAAGACTTGTGTCAGTTTCACCCTTGTCCTCAGCAGCAGATTCGCCGTCACCGTCGGCTCCAATGCGTCGTCGTGATGACTGCCATTCCTCGTCCAGTTTCTTGAATCTTCCAAGAGCATTGACTACACTGGTTGTCTTGGTCTTTATCTCCGTGTGGATATTGACCTCAGTTTGGACAAACTCTTGCAGCTCAATGGTCAGCTTTTCAAGGCGCTCCAGCGCTTGCGTTCTCTTCATTCCAGCGCTTGCTTCAATCACTGCTTGTTGGGCATAAAGCCCGTTTCCACTTTTGTTTGTTTCCTGTAAATTACTCATACTTTTTTGATTTACCAGCGCATCGTACGGAGTGGAGCGGGTTTTCATAACTAGGAACGGGTGTACCCTCGGAGATAGTACTCCTACCCCGATTCCCTGAGGCCTAGCTGACACTTAGCCAGTCCTGGAATACACGGTCGGATTAGACTCGCTCGGGGCGGTGAAGATTCCGATCTCTAACACTCACTGCGTACTTCCTGATCAAGGCCCAAAGTGGCTGGCTCCTTATCCGCTACTGCAACTTCCACCTCGGTAGAGCAAGCTCACATCAGCCGTAGCCCGCATGGCTGGAAATAATCGACACGGGTTCCGGACACTCCCAGTGAGTT
Source organism: Cotesia glomerata (assembly GCF_020080835.1). Classification (NCBI taxonomy): domain Eukaryota; kingdom Metazoa; phylum Arthropoda; class Insecta; order Hymenoptera; family Braconidae; genus Cotesia; species Cotesia glomerata. Next base: position 11,954,590 of record NC_058160.1, read on the forward strand.
ACAGCAGGGAACGATCGTCTTGCTAGGTCAGTTAGTGTGACCAACCTATTAAAGGGGGAGTTTTGTCCACGGTAGTGTATTTTATTTGGCTCCTACTCTCTGTACCTCATCAACTAAGAGACCTAGTATCATCCAAGGACAGCGAGCGTTCTCCCATCCGCTACGGGGAGACGCGCCTGGTAGCAGTTTCTCCTCTGCCGTTTTTCCTGTGCATGTGTGTGTGTGTGTTTATGCAAGTATGTAAACCTCTCATAACTTTTGAATGGCTTGACTGATTCAATCGCAGGTGGCGCTATTCGAAAGGGCTCATCCTAACTTAAATTTTGGATACGATTCGGATCTATTCGGACCGATAGATATCAAAAAATCCTAAAAAAACTGTAAAAAAAATTTTTTTCAAAACTGGTTTTTTTGGAATAATTTTCGAACGGCTTTATCGATCAACTCCAAAAACTAATCAGCTCTTCTTTGAAAAACCACGTCGATCGCCGCTAATCTGGTCAAAATCAGGGAAGAAAACCCAAAAAAGTGTTCATTTGGAACTACTCCGAAATTCCTAGTTTGATCAATCCAAACTTAAAAATTTTTTATAAGGCTTAAAAAACTGCGTCGAATGCTGCCAACCGCGTGAAAATCGGTTGACTTATTCAAAAGTTATTGTGATTTGAAAACTCAAAAAATAGTGTTTTATCAACCTTCTATCAAACTTTTGAGTTTGAAGAGCTCAAAAGCATAGAAAAGTTAAGCTCGGAGAGCTCAAAACAACATATAAATTGTATTTTTGAACTCGAAGAGCTCACAAACGTCCTAAATGCAATTTTAAGCGCCCAGGTATAAAATTAGCGGGAAGTTGCAGGGATGGCCTTCAGGAACAACCGTTTTCCTAATTTTTTTTTCTAAAAGATAAGAAAATTACAAAAACAGCAATGTTACGTGTGAGCCTACACCTGGTTATTTACCTGTCACGTAAACAGACCACCGGACTAGCTCAGCGTCTCACTGAAAAATATTTAGATGTTGATAAGATGTTGGATCGCTCAGTGAATGAAGAATACTCGTGAATTACGGTACTAATTGTTTATTGGGCGTCCCCAAAGCATGGGAGTTGCCCGAAATGGCCCTGAGAGTCTCTTTTACAACCTAATTCTATTTATGAAAGCAAATCTAATCCAGTACAATAATCCATTTGATGCAATACTTTCGATTCTATAACTGAGAGAGAGAGAGAGAGAGATGGGACAGCAACGAGAATGAGAGTCTTAGGAGACGATTAATCACGATGCAAGACAGCTTGGACTCGACATAGATTTGGACAGACTAAACAACTGACTGTTTACAAGTGGCCGTTCCTCCTGGAGGTTGAGTGAGTTCAGGTTATTGGCTTAATTTGTTTTTTGTTACCTCCATGCCAGACGATAGTAGCAGTCTTAGCGGTGAGCTCTCAGGTGATAGTCTGACGCAGACAGCATATCCCATAATCCAAACATTTTGCGCGGGAAGCCTTGGATAACTTTTCAGAATTAGCTGTCGTAACTTATAGAGTGCTTGAGGATGACGACGATGCAATCGAACCGGGCCCAAAAAAGCATTATTACCCACAAAATCACCAGCAATCACCTTGCCTTTAGCATTAGTAATTAAGGAATCAACAGTAGCCTTCGAGTTGAACTTAACAAGAATATCACGCTGCCTTAAATTCGCCGAACCAATCCTCTGTGCCGAAGGCTTACCGATCCTACGAGCAAATCTGACCTTGGTAGTCGTAAACGGGACCTCCAAAGCTCCAAAAAGATGACCAACTATGCCATTTAGATCCTCATTGGCTGTCTCCAGCAGTCCCGAGATCGATAACTCATTTTCGAGGGCCTGAGACTCCAGCTGAAGTGCACGTTGCTCGAAATTGCAGTCGACCAGCACACTAGCAGCCTTAGAAATTTTATCAGCAACTTCCTTTGAACATCCAGCGGATGTGCCCGACTTAAGTTTACTGACCCTCGTCTTCAGAGACCCAATCTTGATACTCAACTCTGATCAAACTTTCCGTGAAGTTCATTAGTCGACTTTTGCAAATCGCCCAACATATCAAGTTGATCCAGTTTATCCAACATCTCCAGCTTCTTGGTTACAGCATCCAGCTTATCCAGCTGATCGAGCCTCTTCTACAAGGCATCTAGCATTCTCACTGCACTGTTTTCCAAGCACACTGGACATTTCACCTTGATAACCTTAGCAGCTTTCTCTGCCGTTAGTAAACTGTATTTAAGCTTCGCACACCCCGGGTGAAATTTATGCTGATGCACACAACTGGCCCTGATAGACGTAGAGTAACCTTCAATGTTAGTATAGCATAACATACACGTCATTATCAACAGTTCGCTAGACAGTTACCAAAAAAGTCGGTAGGTGGCAGCACCTCCTTACAAAAATGCGGTAAATGACACGAGGTAGTACCTAACCTTAAGCACTAACAATTCGCAAAGATTGGTAAAAATTAATATGTTAAATTAACTGCAATGAAGACTTTTATAACACTAACTGTTAGTAAAAAAATACTGATTCTAATAATATACACTAAACTCCACACTTTTGCCCACATAATAAGAAAAATGAGCTCAAAGAGCAGAGCCGAAAAAATACGTCCGTCTTCACTGAATACTATACTATACTATAATATTAGTAGAAGTATAGATTATTCATATTGAAAAAAATTTTCTTACAAATGTTGCTATTATTCTTACAATTTATCTCCTATTTTCACCTTGCAATTTGTTTCCGAAAAATAAAAGAGAAAATAGATAATAATTTAAAAAAAATTGAAAAATCTCAAAAACAAATTAGGTTAAAACCATAAAAAAAAATAGATTTGAAAAATTTAATTATCAAGTAACAAACAAGTTCTGAAGCATATTAGTCATAAAATTATTTGTTTATGAGATATAAGCATTATAAGAAATAGAAAATGTAAATTTTTATAAATAAATGCGTGTAATTAAAGAACTAAAAAAGATAAACGTTAGGTTTAAGATTTATATGGAAGCTTAGTTCATACTAGGTAAAAACAACCTGAAGATCAAAAACTGTATCTGCAATAGTTGCAAAGTTACAGCAATTTGTTTGTCGACAAATCGAGTCAGTGCTTGGACTTTGTCATGCTTCAAAATCCAAATATTTTTTAAAAAATCGAAGAAAATTTTGTTTGCCATATTGTTGCAGGTTGCTGTTTTTGTAATTTTTTTATCTTTTAGAAAAAAATTAAAATAAAGAAAAAAAAATGTTTATAACAAATTGTTAAATGAATAAATTAAGAAATTGTTGACTGTGACGGGTGGGCCTACCCTCCCGTCAATATTATGATATTCTATATATATTTTCTATAAATCGATGGGCCAACTTGCCCACCTGAATTAGACACCGAATTTCCGTTGTATTTCTAGCCTGACTCTGGTTACCGAGAATCGCTGCTTGCACGTGTTGCTGAGGAGACGCTTTCTCATGGGAACCGAGCGAACAGGTACTCTAGCACAGGGAACCGCTTTCGGCGCCTTGATACCATTTTCTGCTGACTAGGGAACTTGACAATAACCACCTAGTTCCTCAGGGCGGAATAATCTGAGTTCAACCGCGGAATAATACAAGTTCCGCGCAGTGATACAGGTGTTTGGCGGCATCCGCGACCGAGGTTACATAAACCTGGGACCTTCAGGAGGAGCGGCCTCTTGTAATCAGTCAGTCGTTTTAGTCTGTCCGAATCTATGTCGAGTCCGAGTTGTCTTGCGTCGTGATTAATTGTCTCCTAAGACTCTCATTCTCGTTGCTGTCCCATCTCTCTCTCAGTTATAGAATCAAAAGTATTGCATCAAATGGATTATTGTACTGGATTAGATTTGCTTTCATAAATAGAATTAGTTTGTAAAAGAGACTCTCAGGGCCATTTCGGGCAACTCCCATGCTTTGGGGACGCCCAATAAACAATTAGTACCGTAATTCATGAGTATTCTTCATTCACTGCGCGACCCACCCTCTTATCAACATCTAAATATTTTTCAGTGAGACGCTGAGCTAGTCCGGAGGTCTGTTTACGTGACAGGTAAATAACCAGGTGTAGGCTCACACGTAACATTGACAAAAAAAAATTTTTTTTTTCCATTATATTTAGAAACTAAAATTATGATTTAAAAAAAGATTCCTTAATCATTTATTTAAACAATCAAAATATGAAAAAAACGATTATAAACAATAAGATATTGTTTTTAAGAAAATTTTTATAACTTCCTGCTAATAAAATCGAAGATATTCAAAAATCGGGAAGTTATTGTTTACCCCGTTTTACGAAAATCTGGTTGTCATCGAATCTCGACGTTTCGAGGTCCTAGGAAGCTTCCCTGACTATTCTCGCGATGGTGTCTGTATGTCTGTATGTATGTGTGAGTGTGTGTGTGTGTGTGTGTGTGTGTGTGTGTGTGTGTGTGTGTGTGTGTTTTTTTTTCCAGGAGGGGGGAATCCTTTTTACGGATTCCAGGCATAGATGTTTCGCCTGGATGTGTGAGACTCGACGCAGTGTCATGCAAATACTCGACACTAGCGCCCATACTCACTAAACCCTAAACCTCTTTTCTTCTATCCTCTTATCCCCTATGGAAACCGCCGTGTAGGCATTACATCGCAGGGGGAGGAATTAGCTGCCGCTCATTCTTCTTGTGGCTAAGGTGTTGTTTCTACCTTCCTTCTAAATTCTGACTTTGGATCTTTTTCTCTCAATGGAACGCAGTTCGGTAAGAACTTCTGTGGCGAAAGTGCTTGTGGCGTTCCAGGCAGCTTCACTCGACAACGTTGCTTCTACTAACGTCTCTGGTTGGACTTTCTTGTTCAAACAATTCTCTAACTCATCTCGCTGAGGGTCAAAACGTGGGCACACAAAGAAAACGTGCTCTGCATCTTCAGCAACTCCTGGGCAGGACGGGCACTCCGGAGAGTTGCCGTGCTTGAAGCGGTGTAGATACTCTCAGAAGCACCTATGTCCTGACAACAACTGCGTCAGGTAATAGTTGACTTGACCGTGGCTCCGGTTCATCCAAACGTCGATCTTTGGTATAAGATGATAAGTCCATCTACCTTTTCCTGCGGCATCTCACTGCAATTGCCATCGTACGATGCTGCGATATCGTTCTTCTGTTCTGAGTTCTTCGTGGCTAAGTGTGGTTGACCTTTTCCGTTGGTATAGGTTTCGTATTTCTTCAGCTAGGACTCTGAGGGGCAGAGTTCCAGAAATGACGCACACTGCTTCCTTAGATATTGTTCGGAAGGCACAAGCTACTCTTAAGGCACTCAGACGGTATACTGGTCCAGCCTTTCTCCATGCTTCTTGTAATTCTAATGCGTCAGCCCAAATGGATATTCCGTACGTGAGCACGGATGTGACCACAGATGATAATAATAGTCTTCTGCTCTGCTTTGGACTTCCGATGTTCGGCATTAGTCGTGATAGACTAGCTACCACTGCTGATGCTTTAATACTCACATGTTCGACTTGTTGTTTAAAGTTCAGTCGGGCATCAAGCATCACTCCCAGGTATCGGATGAATGGTTGTGATGTAATTTCATGTTTTCCGATTTCTCATTTGATTGTTTCTACTGCTTTCCTGCTAGTGATAAGCACTGCTTCAGTTTTATGCTTGGCCAGCTCCAAATTCATCATATTCATCCATAGGTTGATACGGCCGAATGTAATGTCAAAGGCCAGATTTATCTCTTCCAGATGTTTCGCGACTATCACTACAGCTACATCATCGATATATGCAACTAACTTGACCTCTGATGGCAACGCGATTCTCAGGAGTCCATCGTACATGATGTTCCACAGGAGTGGTCCAAGAACTGAGCCTTGTGGTACTCCTCCAGTGATATCGTACTCCTTCGGACCGTTTTTCGTGTCATACTTCAGGACCCTATTCGAAAAGTAGCTTGCTACCATTCGAAGCAGGTATTCTGGTACTTTTTTGTCTTCAAGAGCTCGCATAATGCAGTCCCAGTTGGCGGAGTTAAAAGCATTCTTGATGTCCAAAGCAGCTACCAAACAATACTTTTTCGTACCACCTTTCCATCTCTTCCCGGCGATTGCCTCCTTGGCTGTATTGACGACCAGGTTGATTGCATCAAGGGTTGCTCATCCTTTCCGGAATCCATACTGGTTGTCTGATAAGAGTGGATCAACAACAGCTTCCATCCTTTGATGAATTATACGCTCTAGTATCTTGCCCGCCGTATCTAACATACAGAGTGGGCGGTAAGATGATGGCTCATCCGGTGGCTTTTTTCCCTTTGGAAGTAGTACTAATCTTTGCTGTTTCCATCTTCCAGGAAAGATCCCTTCTTTGATGCACGAATCGTAGGTCTCTAAGAATAATGCTGGCGCTACTTTAATAGCTGTTTTTAATGCAATGTTCGGGATTCCATCCAATCCAGGCGCCTTATTATTCCCTACACGTTTACATGTCTCCATAAGTTCCTCCTCTGTGACAGGTGGAATGTCTTCGTGGTTGAGCTGCGGTAATGAATAGGCGAACTTACGTTGCCTCGGAAACAGCGTGGAAACAATCCTCTCTAGGAGCTGCGGGCATGTGGGTGACGGCATTGGCTGGCATTTTAGATGGGTCATGACCACCTTGTACGGCCTACCCCATGGATCTTTCTCTACCTCTTCTACGAGCTCCTTCCAGCAGCGTCTTTTACTCTCTATGATGGCTTTTTTCAATTCTCGACGGGCCTTTTTGTAATTTGTCAATAACACTGCAGAGTTAAGTCGTCGATAGCCCCGCTGGGATAATCTTCTTCTTCTAAGACACTCTTTACGAAGGGTACTGATGGTGTCGTTCCACCAGTGGACCGCCGGTCGATTACCGCTTTATTTAGTACCCTTTACCGGTTTACCGCTCAATTCCAAAAACTAATCAGCTCTTTACATCAAAAAACCACGTCGATCGCCGCCAGTCCGGTCAAAATCAGTTGATTCGTTCGTGAGTTATTGTTGACGAAAGAAAACCGAAAAAAGTGTTTTTTCGGAATTGCTCTGAAATTTTTCGTTCTATCAATATAAACTTAGAGATTAATTTTTGAAGCTTAAAAAATTGCGTCGAATGTCACCAACCGCATGAAAATCGGTTTATTCATTCAAAAGTTATTGCGATTTGAAAATTCAAAAAATAGTGTTTTATCAAACCTCTATCATATTGAGCTCGAAGAGCTCAAAGGCATAAACAACTATCTTTTTGACCTTGGAGAGCTCAAAATAACACAAAAATCGTAATTATGAGCTCGAAGAGCTCAAAAACGTCATAAGTTCAATTTCAAGCGTTTAGGTATAGAATTGGCGGGAAGTTGCAGAGATGGACTTTAGGGTCAACCGCTTTTCTAATTTTTTCTTAAAATCATAATTTTCTTACGCTAACAATATGGTGAAAAAAATTTTTTCAAAAATATGTAATAAATTAATTTGTTTATAAAAAATTTATGAACAAATGGCATAAAAGAATTTGAAAAACAATCATTTGGTGCCTAACAAGAATATAAAATCAGTAATAACTTAAAACAATAAAAACGTAAAAAAAAAATTATTTAACATATATTATTTAAATTTACAATTTCTCTTTTACTTTAAAAATTAATACTTAATGAAATAATATTTTATAAACTTTTATAATTCCATATAGTTGAGAATGTTTATAAAAAAGGCTCCAAGAAACGAAAAATTTATAGATTAATTTTTTCAACTTTTATACCAACTTTTATGACAACACAAACTCGTAAAAAAAATGTTAATTAACAATTGAATAATTTTTTGAAAAATGGTGATACAACTTTTATTACCGCGGAATCAGATAGTTTGAAGTTTCTAGATGTCACCAGAATTTTTTCAAATTTTTTAATTAATATTTAATAGCTTAAAAAAATTATTTATAAACTACGCTCACTAGAGTGGTGGCGCGCGCGTACCGAAACTGCCGCGCAAAAGCCGATTTTCAACGCTTAATTAAACTTATAAACATTAGAGCTACAATTTTGGGTGTCAAGAACTTTTTAACTAAAATTTTCTGCTCTTTCAGAATCTTTTTTAATATTTGAGCTATCACTTATACTTTTTGAGATTTCGCCAAAAAGCTGGAGAGCTAATTTTTTTAACGGTTTTTTGCTAATAATAATTGTAATTTTTTAACTTCCCGCTAAGAAATTTCTGAGTATTTTCGCGATGATTTCCGTGTGTCTGTATGTATGTATGTGTGTGTGTGTGTATGTATGTATGTAACCCTTTTAGAACTCTTGAACGGCTTGACCGATTTCATCGTGGTTGGCGCCATTCGAAAGGGTTTGACCAAACTTAGATTTTGAATACACTTTGAACTGATTCAAACATGTAGATTTTGAGAAATCTCAAAAAAGCTACAAAAAAAAAATTTTTTCAAATGTTGTTTTTTGGAATAACTTTTCAACGGCTTTATCGATCAATTTCAAAAACTAATCAGCTCTTAACATAAAAAAACCACGTCGATTTCCGTCAATCTGGTCAAAATCGGTTGATTCGTTTGTGAGTTATCGTTGTTGAAAGAAAATCGAAAAAAGTGTTTTTTTGGAATCACTCCGAAATTCCTAGTTTGATCAATTCATACTCAAAGTATTCTTTACGAGGCTTCAAAAACTGCGTCAAATGCTGCCAACAGCGTGAAAATCGGTTCATTCATTCAATAGTTATTGCGGTTTGAAAATTCAAAAAATTGTGTTTTATTAAACTACTATTAGAGTTTTGAGCTCAGAGAGCCGTGCCAGTCTTTTCTGCGAGCCATGTTCTTTCTTGGAGATTTAGATGTTGCTCGCAGTTAAAGCAAACGTCGATCTTTTCTTCAATGACTCGCTAGCGCAGTAAGTTTTGCGCCAATACACACCTATTAAGATTTCCTTGTAGTATGCGTACCATTTTTGCCCTCTCATAGCTTTGGCAAATGCGGTGGGAAATGCCTTACAAGCCCCGGAGCCAGAAATATGACCAGCCATCCTGAGCATCTTTGCCGGTGCACAAAGAGAGCATTTTGGCTTCTCCGTGCAGTTCACAAACTTGTAGTTTTCCCCGTTATATTTATAGCAGCACTTGCTTCTGGTAGGTCCCCTACAGTTACGCGTTTAGTGCCCAAAACCAAGGCATTTAAAGCAACGGGTTACTTTCGCAACTGGGTGAATGCGGCAGTTAACCCATCTGAACTTTATACGTACCTTGTCAAGGGCCTCGATCGCGCTGGCCCCGTCTATCTCGTAGAAGGCTTCCTGTTAGCCTCGTGATGTAACTTTCGTCAAGTTGACACGTTTGAACTCCAGGCTGTTGGAGAAGTCGCGTTTGAGTGCTTCCCGGACGTCGCCTTCGGTAGAGACTCCATCCAGGTCAAGGATCTCGATCGTTGTTGAAGACGTAAGTATCTTGATCGTACCAATATTAGCAGTAGCTGACCTTACCGAATTGATGAAAGCACTACTGTCTACGGTCTTCCGAGCCATTTGGGGGAAAACGCCTCCGTGCTTCGTTTGTTTTATAGACTTTTTGTCTACGCCAGTCTTTACAGCGTTCACCTTGGCCTTGATTTCCTTTGAAGATCTGCATATTTTTGGCCTTCTACTGGTTGGACAAAGACAGCCTTAGTTCTTGTCTTCTTTTTTCTCGGTTTCTCAGAGCCACCCTTACTTTGCTGGTTTGAGCCTTAGTAGGTGGAGTCGCTGGTACGTGTTCTCTTTCCTCCTTCTCCTTATTTCGAGTCACTATGGTCCAGATGTCCACCTGGGCTGTCTTTTTCTGTGCTGGCTTGTCGATGGCTAAAAAAGGGCTGGACGTGGACAACTGTCTCTTCCTGTTGTTGTCCTTTCCTTGCCGTGGTGGTTTGTCAGGAGTGACCAAAAGTAGCTGTGGTTTTGCGGTCATCCACGGAGATGTTTGGGTTACTGACGCCGTCGTATTTGGTACTTCTTTTTTGTTGGCCAACCGATATGCAGTAGCAATGGACCTAACCATTTTACGGATTTCATGGTGGAGATTTTTCTTGTCTCATAAAAAATCTGCTAGTTCGTCGATTTTGGTACCGAGTTTCTCCATTGGCATTTGATGGCTGTTGGCAGTCAGTACGGAGCTGATTCTCCCACGATGAGGATAGGCAGTGACATGAGCGATAAGTTTTTTACTCTCTGGAAGAGCGTTACTCGACTGTCCTTTCACTTCCAATGGTGCTGTTTTCGTATTCCCTGGAGCATTACTAGACAGCAGAGCCATAGGGTTCACCCTGCTATCAAAACGGTCGGTTGATGACGACAACTTTGAGCCCGTTTGTAAACCCTCGGTCGTGACTACTGGGGTATCCCTTCTTTATACAGTAAACGATTTCGAAAGATTTTGTAACATATTCATATCGTTATTTGTGTTGTTCATTTGGCACTACCTATAGAGCACGTTTAGGGTGTAAAAGTAGGACCTACGGAGCTGTGTATGTGCGTGCGTGCGTGTGTGTATGTGTGAGTGCGTGTGAGTGTGTTTGTATGTGTGTGTTAACTTCTCATAATTTTTGAATGACTTGACCGATCAAAACGGGGTTTTTAGCGTTTGTAAGAATTTTATTGCCATTAGATTTCATGTGAGTTCGAATTAATCCAGTTCAGTAGATTTCAAAAAATCTCAAATGTAAAATTTGAAAAAATGTTTTATTGACAATAACTTATAAACTCGTAAATCTAATAGAGTAACGGCAAATAGAACTACAAAGCATTTGAATACTTTTATGACTAAAGCGGAACGAGTTTCGACTCAGGATTCTTGAAGAAGTGATAAACAAAAATCCACGAAAAGAGCGAGTTTCCTAAATATTCGATATCTTTCGAACAGTTTATCAAAATAATATCAAAATCTACCTAAAACCGTTTTCTATTGGATACTAAAACATATCAAACAATTGAAGTTGTGGAAAATAATCGTTTTTCAAAACTGTTCGAAGATTCAGTTAATGTAACTGTAATTTTTTTTCTTATTGTCCAGCTTGGCTTCAGTACAAGAACAAAGATTGCCAGTTATACTAAATGCTGATTCTGAAGAACCACCTAATGATGCATCTAATCTAAATCAACAATCTAAGGTAATTGTTATCTCATTGTTCATGAATATTACTTCTGTTTACAGTTGAAAGTGATTGTCTTGGCTTTTAACATATTTTTAATCTTATCGCAGGTATATATATATATATATATATATATAAATGAATCCCTATTTCCCTTGGTTATGCCATCACGACTTAATGGCTGGACCGATTTCACTAATTCTTTTTTTGATGAGTTTATTATTGTCAGGAGAAGGTTCTTATGAAAGAAAAAATTCAGAAAATTGCGCGGGAAATTAGAAAATTTAAGAATACTCAATCACCGTATAAAATCTATATCTATATTTACAGTACAACTTGGTTATAAGTTATATTTCTTTCTCTCTTTTACTTACATGAAATATTTCATATATAGATATAACTGCCGTGAGAGTGAGTAGATCATCCGATGTAACTTATAACCAGGTTGTACTGTATAAAAATGAATCGCTTGACCGATTTTGATCATTTTCGTTTGTACGTTATGATTAAAAGATGGTTTATAAAAAAAAAACATTTGAAAAAAAAATCGTAAATATTAAAAAATAGAAAAATTAAAGTGCAGCCAACATGTAATCGGGAGATTCTGGGTTTAAATCCCAATCCGAGCTATCTGAATTTTCTTACATCTCTATATATATTTCTTCTGTGCGTGTGTTTGTTACTGAACTCCTCCTAAACGGCTGGACCGATTTTAATGAAATTTTCTGTGTATCTTCCGGTGGATCCCAGAATGGTTTAGATTCACTATTCAGTCCACGGGAAAATGTTTACTTAATAGATTTTTTATTTATAAATTGTTGTTGACCTTGAGTACCCACATGCACTTTTCATATATTTTATAAATATCATAAAAATAAGATACATGAAAAAATTTATGTGGGTACTCAAATGAAAGCTCTCGATGAGTATAAAACCAGAATGGGCTTATATTTATGAAAATGTTAATTATTGAGGAATGCCCATTGCATATTGTTAACTAATGATGTTTTTAACTATACAAGCTCATTCCTAAAATTTCTAAATTTAAGACGTGTATACAGGACAACGCCTGTCGGGTCCGCTAGTATGTATATATATATATATTAGGGTGTTCCAAAAAAAGTCGATAATTTTTTTTTTTCGATTGCATGCGAAATTATTGTTATATATGCTGTAAAAAAAATTCTGTCAAAATTTGAGCCCTTAATATCAACTTGAAGAACTCCATCACCGAATTTGAAGATTTACCATTGATTTAACATGGAAAAATGGTTTTTTAACCTTCATTTCTCCTGCAAACAACTATGCAGAACATTATTTTTCAGAAAAACCATCACTGATCCTCCTTTAGTATTAAATTCTGTAAAAAAAGCTCTGAGGGTCCAGTCTCTAACGTCAACCCTCTCGTTTTTATTGGCGTTAAAAAATATAGATTTTTTGAAATTTCGATTTTTTCCATTTAATGTGTAAAATTTTGATCTCAGACCATTAAGTTTGAGAAAATTTTAGTAGATCGTTCAGTGTTTCACAAATTTGTGCCAAGAAAATTTTTTGTATGACTTTTGGCTCCAAAATTGTGAGGTTTGCAGTATCTATTTTAATGATTATTCGCTGTAATAATAAATTTTACGAAAAATTTTAAAATCTTTCAACAAAATATCAAAATTTCTTTATAACAGTCAACAAGACGCTGTATTTACGCTTCAATTCTTTCAATTTTATTATTTTTTTTCATTTAATATAACAGTTTTTGGCTGTAACAGAAATTACACACGGCCAAAAACTGTTAAGAGAGGGTGAGGCACAACGGCCCACTTAAGCTGATTATTTCTTTTGTGGTTTCTAACCATTAAATTTGTTTATTTTCCGTCTATTTCGAATAAATCAGTCGAAATTTTGCAGAAAATCGAAAAAAAAATTTTTTTTCTGGGGCACAACGGCCTACTCACCAAAAAAAACACATACAGAATTTTTTTTACTGAAGCCATTACCATCAAAATCTGGAGATTCTCCTCCCAGAAAAAGTCGTAGAGAGAAAACCACGATTTTTACGAGTCAAGTATCGCCGAGAAGTCAAAGAACAAAAAAATCAAAATGAAGCAAAAAAAAAGGAACAGTTAAACAAAAAAAAAAAAATAAAATCAAATCAAAACCAAAAAATAAAAAAAAATGTTTAAAATATAAAAATGATGATTGCTATTATCTTTATTGCGATTGATTTTTCTCAGCATCCACAGAGTCATAGATTCAGTGTAAAAATTGCAATAAAAAATGGTCTCATGATTTTTGCGCAAGTATTGACGAAAATTATTCCGACAAATATTTCTGTGATCATTGTGATTAATCGTGTATCAACATTCTAATGAGCAAATTGTATCCCTGATTAAAAAAAAGTATTGAGACAAAGAAAAAAGTATTGAAAAATATTGGTTTTCTAGTCAATACAATATTTTTCAATACTTTTTTCTTTGTCTCAATACTTTTTTTTATTCAGGGATAACTCCATCATAGAGAATCTCCCATTTGTACGAAAATACAATTAGTTCGAAATTTATTATCACTTATAAACCATTTAATGTTCGGTATCACTTTAATAAACCATTCAACAGAGGTATAATATTTTGGTCAGGATCATTTAAATAATTTATAATTGGACTATTACTATATCAAAATGTTAAAAAATCAGCCTCTAAAAAGTAAGGAGTCAGATCAATTGCTAATTAGACCGTCGATATCAAATTATCTCGATGTGATTTCAAAATTATAGAAAATTTATACTTCATGTTTTATTCAAAGTTGAATTTTTGTTAACGTTTTTAAAAAATTATTATAAATTTCATTGTTAAGTTGTTAATTAGTATTAAATAGATAATAACTAATTTCTTTTATTGCACTTAAAGGTTTTAAACCTACGCACAAGAAAAAAAACAGAGATGGTATTCAGCAATTAATTGGTTATATTAATTAAAATCACATGTTAAGTCTTCAGACTGAGCTTTTAAAGTACGTAATATCTTGAACCAGGTCTTTTTTTTTTTATTTTTTATTTTTTTCAAGCCAAAATTAGATATATGAATTGCGTAGAGTAAGACATCCTTGGAGAAACTCAAATAGGACTTTGAGATTGGGTTTCTGCCTGACGCAGAGGATACCGTGATCAATAATTAATAATATAATTAAATTACTGTTTTAATTTCAAAAAACTGTGTTTTAAATTTTAACTTTTGAGTTAAATTTTACAAGCTATATAATTAAATTTTTTGTTAAATTTTTCAGTTCAACAAAATTTTTTCCTAATCTATTTTACCTCAGATAAATACCATTGACCTGAAAAGGCTTAAAAAAATTAATTCTTTAAATTTCTAACAATTCGAAAAAAAAAAAGTTTGGAAAATCCAAAAGTGCACGACTCATAATGCTCATTTAATTATGAAATATAAAAAAAAAAAAAAAAAAACTTAAGTCGTTCAAAATTAATTGCCGAAAAAACAGCTGTAGTAGGAAGGTACTGCACAAGCGCCCCTGGTGGAATAAAATGTACATAATATCTATAGATATAGATATATCACCATCCATGTTAATTTTACATGGATATATATAGATATACAGTCTTGTAGTTTTCGTTTTTTATTCATTGCAATTAAACGACACTGAATTAATTAATCGTTCGCATTCAGTGACCTACAATCGTCGATTAGAATTTAAAAAAAAAAATTTAACTCAAATAATGGATTTTTTCACAAGTTACAGTGTTTCCGGGTTTCACACATGACGGACAGGAAAATTTTTTGACCTATTTTGGTGTTTTTTTCCAATTCTATTGCAGTAAATCAATTTTTAAAAAGTATGAAATTAATCTCCATTAAATTATCTCGACAATGCAAAATATGCAAAATATCTTGATTCCGTGAACTAACAAGGCTATAATAATAAAAATAGCCGCCAAAATGAGGCGAAAAAAATTTTTCAATCGTAAAGCACTCTCTGATGCTTCGCATCATGAGTCGTGCAAAAATAATTTTTTCGATACAAGTTTTTTTCACGAGTAGTCCATTATGCCCCACATATCACATATTGGCCCAAAATATCATAAAAACATCATAGAGGTCATAATTTGACAGAAAATGAAAAAAAAAAATTTTACCCAATTTTTGAGGTGGGCCGTTGTGCCCCAGGTGGGCCGCCGTGCCCCACCCTCCTCTATATTAAATGAAAAAAAATAATAAAATTGAAAGAATTGAAGCGTAAATACAGTGTTTTGTTGACTGTTATAAAGAAATTTTGATATTTTGTTAATAGATTTTAAAATTTTTTGTAAAATTTATTATAATAGCGAACAATCATTAAAATAGATATTGCAAACTTCACAATTTTGGAGCCAAAAGTCATACAAAAAATTTTCTTGGCACAGATATGTGAAACACTGAACGATCTACTAAAATTTTCTCAAACTTAATGGTCTGAGATCAAAATTTTACACATTAAATGGAAAAAATCGAAATTTCAAAAAATCTATATTTTTTAACGCCAATAAAAACGAGAGGGTTGACGTTAGAGACTGGACCCTCAGAGCTTTTTTTTACAGAATTTGATACTGAACAAAGATCAGTGATAGTTTTTCCGAAAAATAATGTTCTACATAGTTTGCAGGAGAAATGAAGGTTAAAAAATCATTTTTCCATGTTAAATCAATGGTAAATCTTCAAATTCGGTGATGGAGTTCTTCAAGTTGATATTAAGGGCTCAAATTTTTACAGAATTTTTTTATAGCATATATAACAATAATTTCACATGCAATCGAAAAAAAAAAAAAATCGACTTTTTTTGGAACACCCTAATATATATTAGAGTGATCCAAAAAAGAAAAGTCTTTTGCCTATCATCTTAAAAGCTTCTCTAAGGTATAAAAAAAATTCCCTTGAAAGCGCAGCTTGATATCTCAATCCCCCACAAAGCTCAATGAATTTCTATTTTCCTATTTAAAAAAACATGTAAAAAAATTTATTTTACGTTTTTATCCGGTAAAACTACGAAAAAAATTTTTTTTTCAATTTTTTATCAATTATTCTTGTAGGAAATTTAATTCTCTACAAAAAAATACAAAGGTAGTTTCTTCGTAATAATAACGAATAAAAAGTTATTGAGCCTTAAGTACTCGCACAAAAGAAAATTTGAACGAAGATAGTTTCAAAGCAACTTTTCGAAAACTTTTTTGGTAACTGCATGTATTTATTTCAAAATTTATCAAACTAGACTGTTTTTAATATAATTAACACATGTCTTTTGGTGAAGTATTAACTGTGAATTATGAATAATTTTTCTCATTACAATTTAGATATTTTTTCCTATGAGCAGTAATTTTTTAAAATTGAACTTGAATTTCATTACGGAATCTGAATCAAGAGCAAGCTAGTACTTCCGGATGTATACTGAATTTAATTTTTTTATTTAAGAACATGTAGGACAGGTAGGACAGATGAATATTTAAATTTTGAACATGATGCTGGGACGCTTTTTGACCGAATGAAAAATCATGAAACTTTGCAGGAGTACGTAAATAAAAGTCCTTCGTAAATTGATTCTTTTATTTTTAAATTTAATCATTGAAAAAAAAAAAAAAAAAAAAATGATAAATAAACAGGTAGAGTTAGTGCGTAAAACTTCCTTATCTCAGGAGTCATCACATATTTATGTAAATAAGCTTGACTATAAAGAAATTGCTAATAAACGTACAACCAATATAATCTTTGAAACTGATTTAATTTTTTGGTTACTTCTTATTTTAGTTTATATTACTTATAAGACATAATTATTAAAATGCAGCTAGGTTAGGGTAAAAAACTAATTATCAACAAAAAAATTTTTTTTTTTTTCCTTTTTTTTTTTTCATTTAACCTCGCTTTTCAGACTTCTGTCTCGATGGGGATCCGGCCGAGACCGGAGGGGGACTCCAAGCTGATCGGTACATTAAGTTTGGCGGTATTACATACTTTTTCAGCCTGGAGAGTAATGCGGTAATAGGTTAGGGTAAAAAACTAATTATCAACAAAAAATTTAATTTACTATATATCTTCATGTAGGCCGCAAGAGAGTGCTAAAAGTAAATTATCTAGTTTTATTTTTTTAAGCAGTGGTTAGAGCATTTACAAAGTCTGGTAATCTCCTTCAGTGCTTTTTACATGTGGTTCAAATAAACAAACCGATAAATTAAATTGTCATTTGGTGTCACTGGTCCAGACTGAATTACCGATATCAGATTGAATACCATGTTTTTAAGAAAAAAATATAAATTACATAATCAAATACTTTGAAACAGAAAATATGATACAACATGGATTCTAAAATCATACCTGATTAAATTTTCTTTTATTACGAGTATTTGAAGCTTAATCATTTTTTGCTTGTTAGGATTACGAAAAAACTACCTCAGTACTTTTTTTGTAGAGAATTAAATTTCCTACAATAATAATTGAATAAAAATACAAAAAAAAATTTTTTCGTTGTTTTACCGGATGAAAACGTAAATAAAATTTTTTTACGTGTTATTTAAATGGGAAAATAAAAATTCATTGAGCTTCATGAAGAATTGAGATATCAAGCTGCGCTTTCGAGAGAATTTTGTTTATACCTTAGAGAAGTTTTTGAGACAGCAGCACTTGAAAAAAAAAATAAAAATGTTTTTTTTGGACCACTCTAATATATATAATAGGGTGTGCCAAAATGTAACTCCCGTGGAGAACCTTTTAAAATTGGAATTTTGAGTTCCGCTTTTGACAGGGGCTGTGTTTGGGCATTTCCTAAGATATTTTGTGGGGAGACGATGTATTTGATTTTCATAGAATTTTTTAACAGAAGCTTAGTTTGGGCGTTTCCGGTGAAAATTCAAAATTTGGCTGGAAGTGCCCAAACTAAGCTTCTGTTAAAAAATTCTATGAAAATCAAATACATCGTCTCCCCCCAAAATATCTTAGGAAATGCCCAAACATAGCTCCTGTCAAAAGCGGAACTCAAAATTCCAATTTTAAAAGGTTCTCCACGGGAGTTACATTTTGGCACACCCTAAAATATATATATATATATATATATATATATATATATATATATATATATATATATATATATATATATATATATGTGGTTCATTTCCGCAAAATTTTTTTTTTCGCTGCTCATGCAAAATATTCATCTACGTATAGAAAAAAAAATTCTCACTAAGTTTGAGCTCTTAATATTAATTTTAAGTACTTAGAGTTTAAATTTAAAGTTTTACTATTCAAAATGCATGGAAAAAAAATCTTTTTTTTTTTTTTCAAATTTCTAATGCTTACTCAGATTTTACAATATTACAAATCGGTTTGATGGACCTTGTGGGGAATTTCACGCTATTCAAAATAGCTTTTAAGTTTTTTTGTGTAACTCACACTGGTTCACCAGTAGGAATCGTCAAAGTACAGTTTTTGAAAAATAGATATTTATGTCATAAGGCCATGAAGTGGCGGTTTTCTGACAGCGACGATATTTCGATATAAGCTTAAGGTTTGTGGCGGGAAGGTTCGAAACGGGCGTAGTTTTAATGTCCGAGGCGTAGCAGAGACGGAAATTTACGCTCGTTTTCGAAAATTCGCGTCTCAAACATTAAAGCGAATATCGAAAAAAAGTCGTTGTCAAAATCGCCACTAGACGGCCGAATGACATACAATATTAGGTAGACTTCATAAAATCTATCTATTGCATTGGCCCTTGTGTCAAAATTCACACAGAATTTCGTTACTATATCAATTATTTAGTCGAGTAAGGCTTAAAAATGACGTTGGTTTGAAAGTTTATATATATATATATATATATATATATATATATATATATATATATATATATATATATATATATATATATATATATATATATATATATATATATTAGGGTGTGCCAAAAAATCAGATATTTTTTTTTTTTCACTTTCCGCTCAAAATATCGTAGATGTCGAAACAAAAGGCCTGTCCAAAGGAGAGTTCTTAATTTTAATTTTAAGAGGTCCTCCATCGATTCTGAAGTTTTTCCCATTTAAATAACACGGGAAAAAATTTTTAACTTCCCGCTAAAAATCTCAGATTTTCAAAAATCGGGAAGTTATTGTTTTTACCCCGTTTGGCAAAAATCGAGTTTTCATCAGATCTCGACGTTTGAAGGTCACAGGAAGCTTCCCTGACTACCCCCGCGATGTTGTCACTATGTCTGTATGTATGTATGTGTGTGTGTGTGTGTGTGTGTGTGTGTGTGTGTGACTATGTGACTCGCTTATAACTTTTGAACGGTTGAACCGATTTCATCGCGGTTGGTGCCATTCGAAAGGGCTACGCTGAACTTAGATTTCCTGAGAATTTGAACCGATTCGGACCGATAGATTTTAAGAAATCTTGAAAAATCTTAAAAAAAATAAGAAAAAAATCATTTTTGAAAGTAGTTTTTTTGGAATATCTTTTAAACGGCTCTATCGATCAACTTCAAAAACTAATCCGCCCTTAAGCTTGAAAAACCACGCCGATCGGCGTCAACCCGATCAAAATCGGTTGATTCGTTCGAGAGATAGCGTGAACGAAAGAAAACCGAAAACAACCGAAAAAGTGTTTTTCACATAACTTCGTCATTTCTTCTCGGATCACTTTTGATGACATAGCATAATTTATAGAGCTTAAAAACCGCGTCGGGTGGCGCCAAAAACGGAGAAATCGGGTAATTAATTCAAAAGATAGCGTGAATAAAAGATTTGAAAACAAGTGTTTTTAAAATCACTGCGACATTTTAACTTCCCACTAACAAAATCGAAGATTTTCAAAAATTAGGAAGTTATTGTTTTCACCCTGTTTTGAAAAAATCGAGTTTTCATCAGATCTCGACGTTTTAAGGTCATAGGAAGCTTCCCTGACTACCCTCGCGATGTTGTCACTGTGTCTATGTGTATATATATATATATATATATATATATATATATATATATATATATATATATATATATATATATATATATATATGTGTGTGTGTGTGTGTGTGTGTGTGTGTGTGTGTGTGTGTGTGTGTAGTCGTTAAAAAGAATTTCAATAGAAAATAGCAATATATGTATATTATCCGATCAAAAATTAATTTAGAAAAAATGAAAATAAAAAGAGCTAAATAAAATTTACAAATTAAAAAATCTATGTAATTAAGTATTGATTAATTATAAGAACATAAAATCAAAATATTACACATACATATAGAGCAAATATACTCTCAATAGTTGGATCTTTTTTCAACACTACCTTTTTGATAAATATTCTTCCACCAAAATTTAAATCTATGTATTAATTAAAAATTCAATAATTTATTATTTTTTCTGTCTACTGCTATATTCTTTTCAATTATTTATTTTTTTTTCATTAAAATTAAAAATTTGAATACGAAAATTCATTACTATAATTCAACCGTTACCTTAAATTATTAAGGTATTCGCCCAACTTAGATTTCCTGTAAGTTGGAACCGATTTGGAACAGTAGATTTAAAAATATTGCAAAAAAGTTGTTTTTTTTTCATTTTTTTTAAATATCTCCGAATTGGCTAAACCGACCAACCTCAAAAAAAAAATCAGCTCTTAACCTTAAAAACCTTCATCGATCACCACCTTGAGCGTCAGAATCGGTTGATGCGTTCGTGAGATATCGTTGTCGAAAAAAATCGAAAAAAGTGTTTTTTTGTAATAACTCCGAAACGTTTCATCAGGTCAATTTTTTTTGTTCTAAATTATTTATAAAGTTCAAAAAACTACATCGATCAACGCCAACCGCGTGGAAATCAGTTAATCTATTCAAAAGTTACAGCAGTTTGAAAATTAAAAAAATTGTGTTTCATCGAATTTTGATAAAACTTTTGTGCTTATTCATTCAAAAGTTATTGCGGTTTGAAAACTCAAAAAGTAGTGTGTTATCAACCTTCTATCAAACTTTTGAGCTTGAAAAGCTCAAAAGCATAGAAAAGTTATCTTTTTGAGCTCGAAGAGCTTAAAACAACATATAAATTGTATTTTTGAGCTCGAAGAGCTCAAAAACGTCATTGGTGCAATTTTAAGCACCTAAGTATGGAATTAGCGGGAAGTTGCAGGGATGGCCTTCAGGGTCAACCGTTTTCCTAATTTTTTTTTTTATTTTTACTGCCGCAACGTCTGAAGATTTCATTTTTTCATAAAATAAACTATTAGACCTCATTTGGGATTAAATTTTGAACAAAAAATTTCATTGGGTCATATTGCTACCATCGAAGCCTGACTTTTTATAAAGCTTTACACTATCAATTTTCCCCAAATTTCGTGTTTTTCGTAATTTTTAGCTAAACTATCCAAGATAGAACAAAAAGTCAAACGACAATTTTGTAGTCCATTTGACGCACTACAAAAAACATTTAGATAAATTTTCTGTATCATCAATATTTTCAAAGTTACAGACCAACAAAATCCTATTTTTCTAATTTTTAGCTTTGTTCAAGTGAACCATCGATAAAAATACAAAAAATTTTGTTTTTATTTTTTAGTACATCAAATTTGCTTCAAAATTGTATAAGAAGATTCATTGTCTCCGCGATAGCTCAAAGTAACAAGCCTGATAAGTCATATTTTCATAATTTTTCAACTATATTTTCTAAATTATTGACGATAAATGACAAATTTCAATTAAATTTAAAGTATATTTAATTCTCTAAAAATTTAGCCTAGATTAATTTTTTACATTATAACTTGCTTAATAAGTCAACAAATATTATTGTTATTCATTTCTTTTTTGGTCTATTGAGGTTATTTAACCAATCCTCAAGACAACCCTGATTAAGTAAACATATTGAAAATGATTTGACACATTCCATTCCCACAAGATATATTATTGAAAATAAGAAAATTGAATGATTAACAAGTATTCGATATAATCAAACATCAAATTCTTTCTAGTACTTTGTAATCCTTTTCTGTTTCAAACGATCTTCTATTTTTCGAACTGAAAAACATGCTAAATTCTATATTGAGTTAGAAAAGCGTTTTAATGTTCCAATAATATAATTTTTGAAGGCTTTTAATCATAATCTACAGCAGAAAGTTTTAGGGATAGTCTGCAGGATCAACGGAATTTTCGGATAAATGGTTAAGGATTAAATACACAGTATAAAAAACAAATTCGAGGAGCAACTAGTTTCAACCGAATGCATAAGAATAAGAAAAGGTATTTTTGAGAAATTGAGCCCTTATTGAACTAATTTACTACAAGTAAATAATTGTTATTTATAAAACTATATTTAGATTCACACTAATAAATCGGATAATGCTGGCATAAATTACAAGTTTTCTATATAAAAACCAGATCTATTATATTTCCAGACATTTAAACGTATTTGGTTTGTAACTAAGTAATGTAGTAACTCTTAGTAACGTTAGGAAATTTTTTCCTATGCTCTTCAACAACTTGCAATAAATATTGCCTTTGTTCTTCACTCCTGGTCAAACTGTTGTTGTACTCCTGAATTAATGCTACGCCTCGTTCAGCGAGATCATTAATCACTTGTAAGTCAGACAGCACTGATTTACAGTGTAAATAATTTTTATCAGATGCCCAGAGATCTGGATCCTTGTCCATGAATTGATACGGTAATTCAAACTGTTGAAATAAAAGCAATGATTGCTTGCTAGCAAAATCACAGAGATTTTTTGATAATAACAAGCTTATATCTTTGGCAATAAACTTTTTCGCGTTTGCAGCATTACTGTTTCGCACTTTCATTGCAGCTACGGTTTGCTTTTTAATTTGTAAGGATACACTGTCATTAAATAACGCTAAACCGACTAACTCTTCGGATAAGTCCCATAAATGTCTTAATAATGTCGAGCTTGCTGCGTCAGCAATTTTTTCATGAACAGAACGGTATTGATATAAATTTTTAACCATATTCAAATCTTGATTAGGTGACTTTATCGCAGAAGGTGCTTAAAACCATGAAATGATATAAAATTCGACGAGGAATAAGCAGACATATCTTAGTCCATTTACCTCAGTGGAATTCATTTGAAACTGTTTTTGAAACATAAACAGTTTCAAAGCATACAGAGCTTTTAACATCCATCTGGCATGGTGGTTGGGTCCAGGAGCTTTAAAGCTTATTCCATTTTTTGGAGAACCGCCTAAAAATATCAACACCAATTCTAAAAACTCTTTATAATCGTCTCAGTCATGCTTTTCCTGAAATATAAAATTTGTAATTGAATTTTCAGGATCTGAATCAAGATTTGTGACTAATCAATAAATTAACCGCAATTATCATTTAGAATTTGAAGAAAACACTATGATCCGGTTTTAAATGAGTACTATGCGAATAACGCTACTAAGTCAGAAAATTAGGAGAGTAAAATAATTTCCAATTTTTTATAGTGAGTTCTGAAAGGATGTGACTTTATTGAAAGCTGCTATTTCGAGATGAAATAAAGCATTTTAACTCTTGAATTCTCTACTAATAAAAATGAGACACAGAATTTTTTTCACAGGTTTTCCTTTCAGCCCGATCAGAACTAATATTAATCGAAATAATTTTTAAAATTTGTTGATTTTCAAATCTATTTCTGAAAGAGGTTCATTTGATCAAAAAATGTAGTCGAGAATTTTGACAATGAAAAGAAAAATTTAATAAGATGATAATAGTGCTCGATAAACAATTACGATTGTTATAGAATATTTTGTAGTTGGTAAATGATCGTCGGTGTTTTTGTCTTTGAGTTCATTATTGCGAAACCATAAAGTACTCTACAAAATAATCAAAATGATGACCTTCTTATAACTAATGTACAAATGTCAATAATTAGAAAAAATGATTATAATTCAAATACCTGTAGTCGATCAATAATGAAACTAATAATTTCATTTTTTTTTTTGTGAATTCTTTCATTTATAATTGAATCCTGAATACCAGTTTCAAATTTTGTTTTGTCTATGTTTTTCCAATTATTTTGGAATCGTACAAATACTGCTACATTAGGAGAACTTACTCCTGGCCAAACAACTTCGCCAAGGCTTCTTAAAATCAATTCATACACATGATGTCGACATGCCAAATATAATAATGGCTTTTTTAACATTTTTTCTAATTAGCCGCATGTTCCTTTATCAACTCCTTAAATAAAAATGATTAAAAATATTAATATTACTAATCATCAGCCGGAAGTATAAACTATAATATCGAAAAATATATTCTTGAACCAGTATTAAAAGTAGGTTGCATGCAATGAACATAAATGACAAGATCTGAAAAATTTTCTGCACACAAGGTTAGTTTCTTTAAAGTTGTAATTTGATGCCAGTAGAAAACGAGGCATTGGAAATATCATGATTCTGGTTTGAAAAATTTTAAATAGGCAAATTAAATGATATATTCAAGAACAACCGTGTCGTCCCGAAGCAACAATATTACAACTTCAAAAAAGCTTTTTTTATATACGTCATTTTACCAAATAAAATCGATTTAACTCATATTGGAGCTTTCACAAAATCAGACGTGATTTTATTAATATTGGTACTTATTTGCATAAGAATAATAAAGAAATAACAATATTTAAAAAATGAATGAAATTTTAAAAATCATCACTCAATTGTAAGGGCTCCAATTTTTAAAGGATTTCTCTCTCTCTCTCTCTCTAATAAAAAAAAATACCTTCAAAAAATTTTAAAATAATAGTTAAAGATTGTCTTGTCAAAATGACATCGTTTGGTGGAATGATCCACATATTTTTTCGGGAACAGGTGAATGTTGTTTACTAATTCATTTACCTGTATTTGTCGCACATGTGTCAAAGCACATAGCTTTAATCCGATCTGAAATATTTCACTCATTTATGGTTTCCTCGATGGCGATTGCTTGGTTTAAACCAGTTCCACGGTCAAGTTTTGGTACTCCCAATAACTGCTGAGTATTGACACCCGATAAGATTATTGGATGTCTTTCGACTTTATCCCGACCAGTAATATCAGGCAGCAACTTTCCATCCCAGTGGATGACAACGCATTGAGCAACTTGTAGATCAGTATTCAAATCTTCAGCAATCTTTTTTCTTATCTTGATCCGATTTCGATAGATCGTACGGTGGCTTACAGAAACATCATTTAAATTGATTCCTAAAGCTGATGCAAATGCGCAAAAAGATGCGTGGCTTGTCTACTACTCACATTCGCTCTATCCATTGCCGAAACCACTTCTGGTGTCATAAGTTTTAATTTTTTTAGTTTTGGTTCAACAGGTAGCTCATCGAAAAAATCAGAAGTAGTAGAATGATTTGATTGAATTGATATAGTAGATGTGATAGAATGTTGTGAAAGAGGTAACAAAGAGACTATAAATAGAAATTATAGAAAAATAATCATTAAAAAAAAAGAAGAAAAAAATTGAATGTTATTAGCTCATAAAAAAGATCTTTTGAATTGCGAGAACTTCATAAACATTAAGCTCACACTCATTTGAAAATGTTAACAACTTTCTGGTCTACTGTAAATGATGATAGAATATTACTTTCATCTTAAATAGCCGAAAACTCACATATTTGGTTTTTAGTGAAATTGCTAGTATATTTTCAGTAACGTACAGTATTACATAAAGCATTAGTAAAGTGTGAGCGAATTGCCTATCAAGTAAGTAAAGAATATAAAAACTATGACGTTAGTATAGACTATTCACAGTACATTTATTCAGTAAAAAATTTTTTGTCATTGCGTAAAGTATAAAAATTTTGTGTAGAATATTACACTCTAGTATGTAAAATTTCACATTTTCATATGTTGATTTAACACACTAGAATGTTGAATTAACATTAGTTTGTGTAAAAACAGTCAGTAAAACAAATATTTGTGTTAAATCAGACGAAAATTTTTTTACTGTGTAAAAATCATTCATAGAATAATAAATTAAAAATTAATTGTAAAGTTATTGCTGTGAAAAGAAATCTTTATAATGGATTATTAAAAATAAAAGCAATGAGTAACCATTCGATTTTACCTGCTTCATCAACTTCATTAGTATTTACATTTGTCCCAGCACTTTCCATCGAAATAAAATTTGAATTGTCTTCCACACAAAAGGTCGATGTATTTTTTACATCTTCAATATTGGCTGAAATCTTTATCAACTGACTACGTTTGCAAATTTCCCGACTAGCAATCAAAACTTTCCTTTGTGGTGAGCTTAATGTTGTCAAAACTTTCTGCGGTGCAATATCGAACAGTTTGTCGAGAGAATTGATAAAAGTTTTTTCGGCCAATTGTTGTGCGGGAGATTTTTTGCGAGCTTTATGTACTTGAGTTTTTTGCCAGTTTTTATGTAATTTTTCAATTTTTCCAATTGAACGATGTGAATTGTTTCCTGGTAATGTGAACTTATTCCACACTTTGATAACCTCACATAGAACAAATCTAGCACTTTTGCGAATGAATAGTTTATCTGTTCGATGTTTATAGAAAAATAAACATAAAACATCACGATTCGTGGGTAATTTCAAATCACTTAAAGTTTTTGACTCGAACCCAAGCAAGTTAATGTAATTTTTACTTGTTTTACAAGACATTGTTCATCAATAAACTGGTATAATTGTTGATACGATAATGATTCATTAAAAAACCAACCTCAATTAAGGACCAATTATAATGAAAGACAATAGACTCCTCTAATTGCCGATTTCAAGCGGGTAATTGATCAATTACGCAAAAAGTCAATAAATACTCAGAGGGCGTTAGTTGAGAATTCTGTAGAAAATTTGAATTTGACTTTAAGCCTCAGCCAGTAGTGATAACTCTTTTTAACAGAAAGTGAAAAGTTCTATACAAAAGTTAATATTAATATGAACACGTAAATATGGAATATAAAAAATTCTTTTATAATTTAATATGTCGTAAAGATTATTAAAAATGTAATAAGTTTTACAAGGTAAAATTGTGAAAGGTTAGATATGGAAGGTTTTATCCTGGATTACTATGTGACTAAGTATACCCGTGTAAAAAAAATTTCGCCCTGAGGAATCCCGCATTTTGAATCTTCCGCTCATGAGACTGAGCGGAACTTTGAGCGGAAGGTTTGCGGAATATTTCAATTTGATGAAGAGCATGTAATGGACCATAAAATTAAAAAAAAAATGTTGGCGTCTATTTTGAACCAAAATGAAGGGATTCTGCTTATTTTTATGATATGAAAGATTCTTAAGACTACGACTAAAACTCCTAAAACCTTCCGGAAGGAATATCTCGGGTGATTTCAGGTCAAACTGCGAAACACAAAAAATAACAATAAGGCTGCTCAAATTTCTGGAAACTTCTGGAGTAGGTTTATCAGATGTTTTGAGGTAAAACTGCGAAGTACAAAAAATTTACAATGCTGCCACTAAAATTCTTGGAATCTTTCGGAGTAGGTTTTTCGGGTGTTTTCAAGTAAAACTGCGGAATGCAAAAAATAGCGTAAGTGCCGCTAAAATTCCTGAAATCTTCCGGAAGAAGTTTGTTAGGTGCTTTGAGGTAAAGCTGTGAAATACAAAAAATTTACAAAACTGCCGCCAAAATTCCTGGAATGTTCCGGAGTAGGATCTCGGGTATTTTTAAGTAAAATTGCGGAGTAAAAAAAATAGCGTAAGTGCCGCTAAAATTCCTGAAATCTTCCGGAAGAAGTTTGTTAGGTGCTTTAAGGTAAAGCTGTGAAATACAAAAAATTTACAAAACTGCCGCTAAAATTCCTGGGATCTTTCGGAGTACGTTTCTCGGGTATTTTCAAGTAAAACTGCGAAATGCAAAAAATAACGTAAGTGCCGCTAAAATTCCTGATATCTTCCGAAAGAAGTATCTCAGGTGCTTTGAGGGAAAGCTGTGAAATACAACAAATTTACAAGACTGCCGCTAGAATTCCTGAAATCTTTCGAAAGAATTATCTCAGGTGCTTTGAGTTCAAACTGCGAAATATAATAAATAACAATAAGGCCGTTGAAATTCCTGGAATCTTCCAGAGTAGGTTTCTCGGCTATTTTCAAGTAAAACTGCGGAATGCAAAAAATAACAATAAGGCCGTTAAAGTTCCTGAAATCTTCCGGAGTAGGATCTCCGGTATTTTTAAGCAAAATTGCGGAGTACAAAAAATAGCGTAAATGCCGCGAAAATTCCGGAAATCTTCCGGAGTAGGTTTCTCGGGTGTATTCAAATAAAACTGCGGAATAGAAAAAAAAACATAAGTGCCGCTAAAATTCCTGGATTCTCCCAGAGTAAGTTTCTCGGGCGCTTTTAGGTAAAACTGCGAAATACAACAAATTTACAAGACTGCTGTTAGAATTCCTGAAATCTTCCAAAAGAATTATCTCGGGTGCTTTGAGTTCAAACTGCGAAATATAATAAATAACAATAAAGCCGTTAAAATTCCTGGAATCTTCCAGAGTAGGTTTCTCGGCTATTTTCAAGTAAAACTGCGAAGTACAAAAAATAACATAAGTGCCGCTAAAATTCCTGGAATCTTCCAAAAGAAGTATGCCGGGTGCTTTGAGGTAGAACTGCAAAATACAATAAAATAACTATAAGTCCGCTAAAATTCCTGGAATCTTCTGGAGTAGTTTCTCGGGTGCTTTCATGTAAAACTGTGGAATATAAAAAATAACAGGTTCTAGTGATGAACAAATATATTTATTTAACATTGGAGCCACAGTTGCTTCATGAGCATTAATCGTAAAGAAGTACACAATTTTACAATTATTAATATTCAATCTACTAATTATAAACTATCATCACAATAATTATAGTAGTAGTCATAATAACATCAACAATAGTAATAAGAGATATTTTTCTGATTGAAGTAATAGTGACTTTTAAATAAATCTTGCTTAAAAAAGGAACCAAGTTTTCAGCTTACATTACTGTTACGCAACATAATTGGAAAAAATTCTACTTTCGAAAAGCATTATTAAAAAAATTCTGCAGTATTCGCAGGTTCTACTACAAAAAAAGTAGCATTTTCTATATCGTTTCTAATAAAATAACACACTACGCATAATTTAGAAATTTCAACAGCTATCATGGATTCATTCGATTTTGTACAAATATATCCGATAATCAAATGTTCATTCGTGATAATAGTATTCTTCACTTCACATTTATTTATGATGGCATAATAAGTAGAGTTTTTTTCACAATTTTCGCACACATCATTACACTTACACGCACATAATTTAATAAATGTATTTATTATTCCAATCTTAACTAAATTATTCAATTTATAAATCACAGTATATGAAATCATCTTCCTCTTTCTAGAATAATTTTCGGAATCGTACTCTATACCATTTTTAAACAGACGGTGAAACTTGTAGCATTTTTTAAAAGTTCTAATACCAATGCTATGAAATACACTATTTAAATTTGGAGTTAATTCCTTTTCTATAAAAATTTTACCAATAATCGAACAGTTTTGGGTAATAGGTGTTAGTTTTCTCCTATGTAAAACATTTTTTTCTAATTCACTACAAAAAGTAGATAGTTCAGTTATGACCCAAATTTTACTTTTTGTAATTGAGTATTTTAGTTTATTTGTTGTTAATTACTTAAAAATTAATAGAAACAATTATTGTTATTAGTGCGGCGATTATTATTTAATTATTGTATTTATTTAGTTAATAATTTTATATTATTGTTACTGAAGGTATGATTAAAATTAAGAAATTAAGCGTGTGAGAAATTATTACGAAGCCGAACGAATTAATTGTAAAAGAAATTAAAAGACTGGGAAAATTATTCTAAGTTCCGAACAAGATTTAGTATGGGAAAGTGATGAATGGATATAAAATGAAAGAAATGACGATTATTATTTTGTAAGAAATAAATTAGGTAAGCGAAAATTTTATAAGTCCCGAGGACAATTTAGTATGGAAAAATCAACGAATGGATATATAATGAAGGAAATTGCGATTAAAATAATAAAGAATTGTGAATTTGACGAAACGAATGGATAGAGAATGAAGGAAATTGCGATTAAAATAATAAAGATTTGAGTTTCAAAAATAAAAACTTAGAATTTGGCAAGACGAATGGATAGAAAATGAAGGAAATTGCGATTAAAATAATAAATAATTATTTTTGAATGCTAGTTCGAGGACACCGGATAGGTGTCTAAAACGACTCTTCCGTTTCGTTACAAGAGAGTTGGGGGAAAAATGATAAACGCCAAAATTTGGCTCGATAAAGCAAGCAGTTCTTTCTCGGGAGAATTACTCGGGCGAATACTCTTCACCAAGTAATTCCAGAGGATGATACTCTACCTGGAGTCTGACCAAGGCCCAGGTAAGTGTTCCGTCGTACGATTAGTTTTATTAGAAAATTTTAAATTAATTAAATAATTTCATATTTTTTTTATTTGTATATTCGAAAATTATTATTTAAATCGGTAAATAATATAAATATTATATTTTATTTTAAATTCAAACCCGTATTTTTAAGTATTTCATGTTATCTAAAAAAAAAAAAGATTTATTCATTTGTTTAATTTTATTTATGGCTGTAAATTTCCCAGCCTAGGTATTGCAATAGCAGTCTAAACAATTTTTTTTGCTCCTTTATATTTTAGTTATTTTCTAGATTTAGAATAGAAAATGAATTTTTAATGGTAATTTTTGGGATATTTTCTTAAATAGTTTTTAATCTGCTTATGGTCATAAATTTGATACCCGGGTTATATTACTTTGGGTTTTTACTTTTGGTAAATTTCGTATTTTTAATCTTTTTATTGCTAACTAAGTTTAGAAATATTTTTGTAAACGTATCGCCCATCCAGGTAGAAATCTTAGCATCCGTATTCCCTTTCCTGCTTATTTTTCCAAACTGCATAGCTGGCAATTATCCCGCCTCCAAATTATTTCCTGGTCAACTATTCGTTGCCAAATATT
Source organism: Cotesia glomerata (assembly GCF_020080835.1). NCBI lineage: Eukaryota > Metazoa > Arthropoda > Insecta > Hymenoptera > Braconidae > Cotesia > Cotesia glomerata. The sequence continues at coordinate 11,985,671 of NC_058160.1, forward strand.
CCTACTCCTAATTTATTCTACTTGTAATTGTAACGCCTAGTTTTTACTCTCCTTGTAATAATTTTTGTATTTTCTCTAAGTTAGTTATTCTTACATACTTTGTAGCGCACAGTCGAATTTCGTTACTTTAAATAAATTAAAGTTAAACTCAACCTCATGGTTTTTACTTAGTGCAAAATCTATTATTAGTCTTGCATTTATTAATTGTGAACTAAACGTTTTATTCACAATTTATTTGAGTAACTCATTTACTTGGTATAAAATATAAGCTTTAATTTTATACGTAAAATTTTATATACTTGCGGTAAACCAATCGCGAGTCAAAACATTGGTCCCTCGAGCCGGATAGTTTAAAATTACTTAACTTCCAGTGTTCAATTTATTATTTTATTCGAGTCAGTGCGTACTTGGTTTACAAAATTAAGTGAAAAAAAAAATACATTTTCGTCGTCGTTCAGTGCCCGTAGCCACCATAAGCTACTATCCTGCACAGTCGAAAGACACATCATCTTTCTGATTCAACACCCAGGACCTGCTTGAAGCTTCTTCATCTGTTCCTGTTCAATAACCGAAACCCTTTGGAAAACTGCATCGTCTGTTCCTGTACAACGCCCAGTATCCAGCATAATTCAATACTGTAATTATTATCCAGTTGGTAAAGTACGTCAATTGGCTACCTATAATTCTATCCTACCTTTTTTGCAAATTGTTTCGCTTATATCTCGTGATATTTTTTCTTTTGCATTGATTCTTATTAACTAGTTCTGATTACTATTATAATATGACTGACGAAAAATAAAGACCTTAACAACTAAGCGCGCCGATCCCGAACGATCTTTAACCTCGTATTTAAATTTTTTAAATAAATTTAATCCAGAAACAGACATTCCTGCTCTTGAAAAAAGATTTCGTGCAATAGAGGAAACTCGTGATAAATTCATATCGTATCAAGAAGAGCTAGAAGAATTGCTCGAAGAATCGGACGCCCTTTTTGCACATCGCGAAGAATTTGAAAACTCTTATTTTACTGCCTTTGGCATCGCCACTAAACTTTTAGAGCAATATGTTAAAAAGAACATTACACATCCTATTACAACGGAACAAACAAATAATAGTACTACAGATTTATTAAATTCGACGAGTCAAAGTCTAGTAGATTCTCCGATGTTAAACGCGGAAGTAAATAATTTACAACAGCAAGAGCAACAAAACTCCAACAATAATAATGCACCGTCTCATTTCGGAAGTGTTCAAAATTTAGATGCTGTCAATCAGCAACTTCTATTATCTCAATTATCTCAAAATGCATTTGATAACTTTCATTCATCATCTTTACCGACAATTCAATTGCCAACATTCAGTGGAGCTTATGATACTTGGTTAGGCTTCCACGATTTATTCAATTCTCTCGTTCATAAGGATCTAAAAATTCCTCCTGTAAAAAAATTATTTTATTTAAAAGGATGCTTAAAAGGTGAAGCAGCCGATATAATTTCAACTATCGAATCCTCAGACGAAAATTACATCGTAGCTTGGGATCTTTTAAAAGAAAGATATGACGACCGGAAATATATACGTGATTGTCATATTAAAGCTCTAGTAGATATGCCATCCATATCGAAAGAGTATTCATTTCGCGCATTTTTAGATCGCGTCCAAAAACACTTACGCGCTCTTCAAGCGTTAGGAGAACCCATAGGTTCATGGGACTCCATATTAATCGTAATATTACGGGAAAAACTTAACTCCTCCGCTCGCGAGCGATGGGAAGATTACAGTAGCGGTATAACTCGTCCTACCGTTAATAATTTAATAGACTTTCTAAAAAGACGTGCTCAGGTAGAAGGAGTTCGACTTCAAAATCCGAAACCCGTATCCGAAAGGCCTAATAACAATAATAATAATAACAATCGATCTAATACTCGCTCGCAACAAACATTTGCAACCACCACTCACGAGCAATCTTGTGTATTTTGTGGTGGAAATACTCATTTAGTTTATAGTTGTACCACATTTGCAGCTTTAGATCCTCACGCTCGTTATGAGGCTTCTAGAAATGGTGGATGGTGCACTAACTGTCTAAAAAAAGGACATAGAGCATCCAAATGTACCTCTCAGCCATGCAGAAATTGTAAGCTGAAACATCACACTCTTTTACATTTTGAAAAAGCAAATAATTCTTCCAACCAATCGGTAAATCCTCAAGTTTCTTCTCATTTTGTTGCAAATAGTACTATCTTGCAAGCTCAAACAAGCTCACATGTTTTACTTGTTACTGCTCTAGTTGACATAGTGAATCATCAAGGCAAGAGCAAAACTATTCGCGTATTTTTAGATGCAGGTTCTCAGGCACATTTTATAACTGAAAATGTTGCAAACTTTTTGAATTTAATTAAGAAACCAGCTAATATTTATGTAACTGGGATAGATAATACTTCAACTAGCGTTAAGCATTCTGCTCGAGCTACCTTGCAATCTCGATGCAATAATTACAGGGAATCTGCTGATTTTTTAATTGTACCTCAAATTAGTCAGGCAATGCCTTCGATCACGATTAATCAATCAAGCCTCGACATACCTAAAAATATTAAATTAGCCGATCCCGACTTCTTCAAATCTTCGAAGGTAGATGCCTTAATTGGTGTTAAATTGTTTTACAAATTGCTCGTTGTAGGACAAATACCATTGAAAAATCACTCAAATGCAATTCTTCAAAAAACTCAGTTAGGTTGGGTCGTTGCTGGTGAAATTGATGCGCATTCTCAACCTTCGCTTGTATCTTGTCATATCTCGATCCATTCGGATCCTCCAGATGTAAGCTTAACCCGTTTTTGGGAAATTGAAGAACTTTCATCGAATACAATTTTGTCTCCTGAAGAAAAGGCCTGTGAGGAGCATTATGCTCTTAATACAACGAGAAATACTGATGGAAGGTATGAAGTACGTTTACCCTTTAATAATAAAAAGGCTGGCTTAGGTGAATCTTACGCCGTTGCGTTAAAACGTTTTTATGCATTGGAGCGTAAATTCCAGCAGAAACCCGAAATACAGCGTGAGTACATTGCATTTTTAGATGAGTACTTGGCATTAGGTCATATGTCACTTGCAAAGGATCAAAATACTACAGGTAAAGGGTTCTTTCTTCCGCATCATGCTGTGGTCAAGGAAGACAGCATAACGACAAAAACTCGCGTCGTTTTTGATGGTTCAGCTAAAACTTCAACTGGAATCTCCTTAAATGATACTCTTATGGTAGGTCCTAAACTTCAGGACGATTTACTTTGTATTCTTTTACGTTTTCGATCTCAAATCTATGTTCTCACTGCTGATGCTGAAAAAATGTATCGACAGGTACGTGTCAATCCTGAAGACACTCCATATCAAAAAATTCTTTATCGGCGAAATACCTCTGAACCTATTCAGATATATACACTTGAAACTACCACGTATGGTACATCTTCCGCTTCGTATTTAGCAATCAAAACATTATATAAACTTGCCGATGATGAGGGGGAGAATTTTCCAATTGCATCCCAAATACTTCGTAGAGATTTTTATGTCGATGATGTGCTCACAGGTGCACAAACAATCTCTGAAGCAATTATCCTACGTGATCAACTCATATCTTTATTAAAAAAGGGTGGATTCTGTTTAAGAAAATGGGCTGTAAATCATTCATCTCTGCTTATTGAGGATCAAGAGCATCCTGATAGTGCACATATGTCGTTAGATCCTGACTCATCTATAAAAACATTAGGTATTCGATGGAATTCCCGTGAAGATTATTTCTTTTATGTTGTAAATCTTTCGGTATCCAAGTACATTACAAAAAGGACTGTTTTATCTCAAATTGCAAAATTATTTGATCCTCTTGGTCTCCTAGGTCCAATCATCGTGCACGCAAAAGTTATCATGCAACTCCTGTGGAAAGCCGGGGTAGCGTGGGATGAATCTATTCCTGTTGAGATTCATTCGTCTTGGTCCGCTTATTTGGACCAGCTACCATTAATCAAAAATTTACGCTTTCCTCGTGGAATTACCATACCTGATTCTGTTAAAGTACAATTACATGGTTTTTGCGACGCTAGTGAAAAGGCTTATGGCGCCTGTTTGTACTTGCGTTCAGTTAATTGTCAGGGTCAGATATATATACGCCTTATTTCCTCCAAGTCTCGAGTGGCTCCTGTCAAACCATTGACATTACCAAGATTAGAGCTCTGCGCTGCAGTACTACTTGCTCGTCTTTATCATATTGTAAAGCCAACTATTTTGACAAGCATTCATGAATCATATCTTTGGTCTGATTCTACGATTGTTTTGCATTGGATAAATACGCCAGCTCATCGATTAAAAACTTTCGTATCGAATCGCGTGTCAGAAATTCAAACTATCACTGAGTCTTGCCATTGGCGGCACGTTTTATCACAAGATAATCCTGCAGATCTTATATCTCGAGGACAGCTTCCGTCAGATTTTATTGAAAGTTCCATTTGGATTGATGGACCTTTATGGTTGACTCAGGAAAGCTCAGCATGGCCGGAAGGAGTTCTTACCCCTATAGATATTCCTGATTTGAAACCTCTTATTCCTAAAATTGCATGTTTGAAAATTGAGATAAAAGAGTATAACATCATCGAAAGATTTAGTTCTTTTAGTAGGATGCAGCGAGTTATAGCATGCATTCTACGTTTTATACACAATGTTAAAAAACCCAGTAGTGAACGTAAATTTGGTCCACTACTTAGTACAGAATTAGCAATATCTCATGACTTGATTATACGTTTAGTCCAATCCAGTTGCTTTAAAAAAGAAATAGAATCAATTAAAGCTGGGGAATCACTTCCTTCATGTAGCAAATTAATTCCATTAAATCCGATCATAAACGAAGACGACATTTTACGTGTTGGAGGTAGACTTGCTTATTCTTCTATTGCTGAAGAACAACGTCACCCAATCTTATTACCTGCTCAGCATCACGTGACTAAATTAATTATCAAAGCCGAACATTTTCGACTTAAACATGCAGGTATGCAAGCAACACTATACTCAGTTCGCCAAAATTATTGGCCGTTAAATGGACGCAGCGTCACACGTAGCTTGATTCGTAAATGCATACCTTGTTTTCGCGCAAAACCGCGTTTTGCTAATCACCCGATGGGAACTCTTCCCACTCAGCGGGTCACATCTTCGCGTCCTTTCTTACGCGTAGGAGTTGATTATTGTGGACCCTTTTATATAAAAGAAAAACGTCATCGTAATCGCGGCCGCGTAAAGGTTTACGTGGCAGTATACATTTGCATGTGCACAAAGGCTGTTCATTTGGAACTTGTCAGTGACCTTACCACTGAAGCATTTTTAGCCAGCCTCAAGCGACTTTTTTCAAGACGAGGAAAAGCAATAGAAATTCACTCCGATAATGCTACTAACTTTGTCGGAGCTAAAAACGAGCTAAATGAGCTCTATGATTTATTTAATTCGAAAGCGCATCAAAATATAATAACTGAATTTTGTAACGCAGAAAAGATTGATTGGCACTTTATCCCCCCTAGAGCTCCGCACTTTGGTGGAATCTGGGAAGCCGCGGTAAAATCATTTAAGCATCATTTAATTAGAACCGTGGGTGATACCTTACTTACTTTTGAGCAATTAGAAACATATATCATTGAGATAGAAGCTATCCTAAATTCAAGGCCAATTTCTCCTATGTCATCCGATCCTAATGACTTTCTTCCCTTAACTCCATCTCACTTCCTCATAGGTAGTCCGTTGACCTCTTTTCCACAGGTTGATTTCACAGATACCCCAATCAACCGCCTATCTGCTTGGCAACATGCTCAACAGCTCAAGCAGCATTTTTGGATACGCTGGCACAAGGAATATCTTCATCAATTGATTAAATTTAGTGGATCTCCGCGTAAATCAGTTAATATCAAGGTTGGAAACTTGGTACTTATCTTTGAAGAAAATTTGCCTCCTTTGCAATGGGTCCTCGGGCGCATCACCGCTGTTCATCCTGGAAAGGATGGCATTGTCAGAGTGGTCACCCTTAGGACAAAAACGGGCACATACGACCGTTGCGTTAAGAAGCTTTGTCCACTTCCCATCGATGAAGAGGATGACGACTTCACCGAATCTGCTTGAACTAGATGGTTCAAGGGGGGCGGCATGTTCCGTCGTACGATTAGTTTATTTAGAAAATTTTAAATTGATTAAATAATTTCATATTTTTTTTATTTGTATATTCGAAAATTATTATTTAAATCGGTAAATAATATAAATATTATATTTTATTTTAAATTCAAACCCGTATTTTTAAGTATTTCAGATCAGTATACACATAAATACAGTGCGGACGTGATTTAGTTACAGTCTCATTTTTATTGTCATATCTGCCTTTAAATTTCCGGCTACAAGTTAAATTTTATTCCTAGTCGTAGTTTAAAAATCGGGCAACGTTTTGTGATAATAATTGTCATATCACTCGCCTCCTTTCATTTTATATTATATAAATTAATTTGACATTATTGGTGAGGTTAGAGATATTTTTCTATAAAATATACAATTCGTGAATTTCGGAAGTTCGTATCTGCTGCCATCTAGCGACTACTACAATGACTACCAGCTGTGCGCTCTGTATGAAGACTATTACTGATCCAGCTGCACTTGTGCAAACTGGCGCTCCGTGTAGACACTATTTTCACGACTCCTGTGTCAAGACGCGCTGCAGTTTACAGAATAAAGCGCGCGCCACTGGAAAAATTGCTGAGCAATGCCCAGTGTGCCCTGTTGACACTTCAAGTGTATTAATGCAGATAAATGCCAAGCTAGCTAAAATTGATAAAATTGATAATATTGAATCGAAGATAGATGTTTTCACAAAAAAAATAGATACAATGCAGGCGACAGTTGACAAATTGGTTACAGACTATGATGGAATGAAGAAAAATGTAAAGTCATTAGAAGAACGGATTTCAAAAGTAGAAAAGGTGAAGAATAGACCAGATATAGATAGTGGTCTCATTGCGGAATTAAAAACTGCAGCTCAGAGTATTGTTGATAGCAATCTTGAGCTTAGAACATTGCAATTAGAATCGCAGTTGTTAGCTGATGAGATCGCTTTGGGTGGCATCCCTGAATCGGTCGGCGAGAAATTAACTGATGTTGTAATCGAGTTAACAAGGAAACTGGAGGTGTCTGTGACGGAGAAAGAAATTGTTAAAGTTGAACGTCTTGGTCGTCATGGTCGGGGTAGTCGCAATATTCGGGTAAAATTTAATAATCAAAAGCATGTTGACAGTCTTATGAGTAATATTAAAGGTAACTCTGTAAAAGTTGGAGATTTATTACCGAATGCTGAGCTGCAAGAAGCATTAGTCTACTTGCACCGACGACACCCCTCGTCTCTTTACAAGCTTCGCCAAGACGTGCGTAAACGGTATCCTAATATTCCACCAAAAAATATTTGGATTTCTTTTTCTTCTGTCAATGTCAGATATGCAAACGATAAACTGCCAATCAAACTTTTGCCTTCAACAGGGCTAGATCCTCTAGAAAATTTAGCTAATTAACAATTTGCAGCTCCTTTTTCGCCATCAACAAGCAGCAATCCTGACTCTTCTTCTTCCGCAACGTATCAGAACTCACCACAGCGGCATCTTAATAATAGCTTAAAATTATGTCACATTAACGCCCAGTCACTCAGAAATGAGCAACACTTGGAGTTGTTTAAAGAATATTTCAGAACACATAAATATGATGTAATTGCAGTCTCGGAGACGTGGCTTAATCATTTGATATCTGATAATCTTGTTTCTCTGCCATTATTCACGATATACCGTCATGATCGGCATCTACGAAGTGGTGGCGGAGTTGCTCTCTATATTAGGAATGACTTAGTGTCCAGACTTGTGTCATCTTCAGCTAACATGGAAGACAAACATCCAGAGTATATATTCGTTGAAATATCAGGTACGTCGAGAGATAAGGTTGTGATTGGTGTTGTGTATAAACCTCCAAATATTGGACATCTTGATGATCTGGAAGATGAGCTTGAGGCTATTACGGAATCTTATAGAAATATTATCATTCTGGGTGACTTCAATTCGGACCTAAGTAAAAAAAATTTCTATGGGGATCAACTTCGATGCCTCTGTGAAGACTTCAATTTAAAAATTATTCCGTACCATCCAACTCATCACCTGGAAAATTCTGACTCGTGGATAGATGTCTGCATTGTGGATGATTATGATAAGGTCTTGGAGTCTGAACAGTCTTCGCAGCCATTTCTGTCGAATCATGATTTGATATGCTTAACATATAATTATAAAGTTGGTCGACAACAATTAAACAGCTTCTCGTATAGAAATTGGAATGCGATCAACGACGACTTATTACAGGACTTATGTGAAAACATTGATGTTGATACTATGCGATCCTTGGAGACTGTGAATGAGATGAATAAATATCTACACGAACATCTAGGTTCAATTATTGACACCGTAGCACCAGAGAAAACTATTTTCCCACGTCGCCCACCGGCACCGTGGTTTACAGATCAAGTCAAAGAACTCCAGGGTCGTCGTGACAAACTCTACCGAATTTACAAGAGAACTGGTTACGCATACAAGGAATATGTAGGTGTCAGACGTTTAGTGAAAAAGAGAATAAGTGAAGAAAAGAAAAGGTACTTTGATCAGCAGTTACACAGTGCGAAAAACTCTCGGGATATGTGGAATGATTTAAGAAAACTAGGCTTAGTAAAACAAAAAAAAAATACTCAAGTGGCAATTCGAATAGATTTGAATGTTTTGAATGATTATTTTATACAGTCATCTAGCTGTCGTGACGGACCTGATGTTGGTGTCCAAGATATTGTATTGATTCGTAGAAATGACAATGTATTTAATTTCTCAGAACTGAATACATTTACTGTTAAAAAATCGATAATGCGTATAACGTCGAATTCAGTAGGACCTGATAAGTTTTCAATTAAATCATATAAATGTACATTGTCATTCCTACTGCCGCTAATTACAGAATTATTTAATAAGTCTTTGTCTACGGGAGTGTTTCCGATAGAATGGAAGTTGTCACATATCATACCCATTCCAAAGAAACCTAATGCCTCTGATTGTACTGATTATCGACCTATATCATTATTATTTAATTTGTCAAAAGCATTAGAACGGTGTGTGCATGATCAAATTGTGAGATACATTAATGACAATGATTATTTGGATAAATATCAGACCGGCTTTCGAGAAGGTTTAAACACTCAGACTGCGGTAATAAAATTTTGTGATGATGTACGACTAGCGATGAATGAATCTAATATAACCATAGCTGTACTCTTTGATTTAAGTAAAGCGTTTGACTCGGTAAACCACAAAAGGTTATTGCATAAATTACAATTTATGAACTTCTCTGATTCATCAATAGATTGGATTAACTCTTACTTAACTCAAAGAAGACAGTCGGTCTATTTCAATAGCCATGAGTCATCTTGGAAGGATATTATAAATGGCGTACCTCAGGGTAGTGTGCTTGGACCCTTACTCTTTTCTTTATATATTTCTGATCTTGCGAAACGGTTAAAATGTAAATATTTATTTTATGCAGACGATCTAATTATATATGCTTCATGTTGCCCATCGCAAATTAATGAATATGTTGCTATGTTGAATAATGAGATAGAAAAAATTGTTGATTGGTGCAATTTAAATTGCTTGAAATTGAATGCTACAAAAACTAGTGCTATTATACTAGGAAGTAGGCAGAGAGTTAGCAGTAATTTTTGTAAAAGTGCCCAAAATATAATTGTCAGTAATCATGTGATTCCATATGTACAATCAGTTAAATACTTGGGTTTGATAATTGATAATACTCTATCGTGGGAGAATCAAGTTGTAAGCGTATGTATTCGTGCGATGAAAACACTAGCGCAACTAAAAATTAATAATGAAATTTTTAATGAACAGTTACGCATAAAATTGGTTACGACCTTGATTTTTCCCATCTTCGATTACTGCTGTGCTGCTTATACAAACATCTCAGGCAAATTACAGCATAGATTGCAGCGTAAAATAAACTCATGTATAAGATATATTTTTAAAATTTCGAGATTTGAGCACACTACTCCGTATTATAAAAAATTAGGCTGGTTAAAACTTGATGTTAGAAGAGATTATTTCATAGCTTGTTTATTTTACAAAGAAATTAAGTTAAATTACTGTCAATTATTTAAATCGAATTTAGAATTTCTGCCGATTGTGCTAAGGAGAGGTGACGTCAGGAATGATTATCTACGTCTGCCAAGAAGTAATTGTGCAATTTATGAAAACTCTTTCCTAATTCATGGTATAAAAGTTTGGAACTCGTTACCGGCCGAAATTACATTAATTGACAATTTCGAACAATTTCAACAGGCTTGCTATGACTTCTTCTTACAATAAATGTTAATGTTATTATTTCTCTGTTAATATGTTATTATTTTAAGAATTAATATGTTCTTACTTTTAATAATTTAATATCAAATATTTAAATTGTATTAAAAACACTGTATCAAATGTATACATGTAAATGATAAAATTTATGTATTGTTGATGGTCCTGAAGGAGCTTAGAACTCTAGGATCAAATAAATTTTTCTATCTATCTATCTATCTATCTATTTCATGTTATCTAAAAAAAAAAAAAGATTTATTCATTTGTTTAATTTTATTTATGGCTGTAAATTTCCCAGCCTAGGTATTGCAATAGCAGTCTAAACAATTTTTTTTGCTCCTTTATATTTTAGTTATTTTCTAGATTTAGAATAGAAAATGAATTTTTAATGGTAATTTTTGGGATATTTTCTTAAATAGTTTTTAATCTGCTTATGGTCATAAATTTGATACCTGGGTTATATTACTTTGGCCCTGGCGGATCCGATTTACCGGAATTTACGGTGATTGCACGGTGATTGCACGGTGAAATCACCGTGCACGTTCACCGTGATTTTCGGTGAAATCACCGTAATTTACGGTAAAATCACCGTGATTAACGGTAAAATCACGGTGATTTCACCAAAAATTACAGTGATTTCACTGTATTTCATTTTGAGCTCTGGCGATGGAAATCACCGTAGTTCACGGAAACTTCACCGTGAATCACGGTGATTTCACCGTACACTATCCAGCGCGCTGGCGGTGAAAATTACGGTAAATCTCGGTGATATCATCGTGTGCATTCACGGTAATTCACGGTTACTCTACCATGTTTTCTTCAGTAAAAACATACTGAGATTCACTGTAAAAAAATTTTATAAATAAACAACAATTATTTAATTCAGTTAATTAATTTTTTATTTTTTAATAGTTAAAATGTTGGAAAAAAATGTTTAGAAAAAATTTGCTTGCAATCAAAGTTTACTACTCTGTAAGTATATGTTTTAGTTTTAATGTTTATCTGGAAAATTATTAGATTATTATTCTCTTTCAGGATTATTCAACTCTTCTTCTCGTTGTTTAATAAACTTTTCTTTACGATTTAACTCTAATTCTCTCATCTTTAATGACTCTTCCATGGCTCGTAACTGCTGGAGAGAAACGTTTTCATTTTCCTTTTTGTTTTTATTCAGGTCATCTTTAAGTTTTTCCAATCTTGCTATTTCATTATCAATTTGTGAAATGTCCTTAAATTCAACAGATAAGTTTGTAGACTGAGGTGTATTAGCAGGAGTAGGAATAACACTCTTTAATTTCTTGCGCCTTGCTTTAAAATTGCTACTTGCACAATTTCGGATTTCATCGTCGAGTTTCACACCATTATTTTTCTTTTTATTCATAATTTTCAAAGGTATTGCTTCATTGATAGCATTGAAAATATCTAAAAAAGTAGAATAAAAATGTAAATCAATAAAATAAAATATAAAATATAAATTTTTAAGAATGATTTTTATGCGATATTATTAATGATTGAGTAATTATTACTTTTTATGGGCATCAATTCAGCGTCGCCGATTTCTTGCAAATGCGGTTTATCTGATCGCGCTTTTAAACAATATTTTGAAGCTTCCTCATCACTCCAAAATCCACTCATAATGCTAGACAGTCTAGATGCAACGTTCTTTGAGCTTCCAGCTTTATTATAGTAGTTTTTGTCCATAGTATATCCCGCAACAACTACTGTCTGTAATTAAAACATTTCATTAACTCTGTGATGCACGAGAACATGATATTCAAATCAACTTACTTTTCTTTTTTGATCAACAGTTTTAAATTTATTGACCATTGTTTTTTCAGGTGATATGGAATCATTGTTTAAATCTTTTTTCGAGTTACGAGTAGTCTTTGCATTTTCCTTATCTGTATCATTCTTCCTACTATCAAATTTAGATGTTGACTCTTGAACTTTTTCAAATACCGGCTCATCATTATCACTCATGTTTACAATTTCATCCTCCAAAGGTTCAACAAACATATTCTTATTTACCGTAGTAACTTTTTCACTGCTTTTATTCTTGTTATTTTTAGAACCTTCTGGTGTAAAGATTGGTGGGTTCATTTGTTCATGAGAAGAGGGCTTTGGTTGAATTGAAGATAAATCTAAAATAATATCCTATAAAAAAAAGTATATATGTTAATATTGTTTATGGTTGAAACCAAATTAAATGTACTTTCTAGGAGTAAAATCACTTTATATATTTAAAAGTACTTTTAAGGATTTTTATTATTGAGAATTATACCTACATCGTTTTCATATTTGCGCTGACTGAATGGTTTTTTAGGTTCACCGTTTTGAAATTTTTTATTGATAGGATTTATCACAACATTTACCTCCACATGACGTGGAGTTGCTTCCGGGGTTGAACTTCGTCTTCCTTCTGGAGTTGGACTACGTCTTGCTTCTGGGGTTCGACTTCGTCTTGCTTCTGGGGTTGAACTTCGTCTTATTTTTACGATTGAATTTTGTCCTGTTTCTGAGATTGGACTTGGTTCTGTTTCTTTATCGGACTGTAGATCGAAATAATATATTAGAAAATTAAACATTAAAAATTTAAGGAAAAATTACAAGTGCAACATAAAAAAAATAGTAACGAGCATTAGTATAAAATATTTGTTATATTATTTAGCTTTTCAAAAGTGTACCTAAGCGTTTTCTTAAAAGATGGTTTATTTGCATGCATATAAAATTAGTAACAAAGTATATATATATATATATATATATATATATATATATATATATATATATATATATATATATAATCTTATTTTGTTTTCATTCATAATAAATATTCCTAGAAATTGAGCTCTTTACTTCAAGTTTAACTAATTTATTAACAGAAAAAGAAAATTTAACGTTAAAATATTTATAATTAATGATATAAGTGGATGACGGTTTTTTGAAATTGATTTATGAAGTTACCGTGTATTACATTAAGTTGTGAAATTCAAATGAAATAAGAATGGTCCAAAGGATTGAGCAATTTTATAGATGGAAATTGTGAAGTGCATTAAAAATTAATGACAAAATTTCAACTTGCATGATCAACATAAACATTAACTCACTTGATCATTAATTTTATTTTTTCTTCGAAAAGAAAAAACAACTTCGGATTTTGAAAACGACATCAAAATCAGAAAAAAAGGAGTTCAGCACTGCAATAATATTAATTCTTGGAATTATTATTTTCAAAACAAACAATATTTAAATTTATTATAAATATAAAATAATTTTTTTAATTATTGTTTGTTTATAAGTAAATAATAATAATTAATTATAATAATGAAGATTATTATAATTCAAAGTTTACATAAATTAATACCTCTGCATCTGATGTATATAGCGCGTCACTTGCTTCTATGACTTTTTTTTCGTATGTGATAATCTTTTCTGAAAAACAAAATTACCGAAAATTGAGAGTTAATTTTCGAGTTATGAAAACATTACAGAAATAAATGTCGCTTTATGACATTTCGTGTCTATTATAACTTAAAAACAATCAAAAAATACCAACCTTTTCCTGAGTACATCCCTCTTCTCCGGTTTCTTCATTCGCTCGTTTCTTAGACTCTTTCGTACTTACTGGACTGTTCGAAAAATGCTTTCGAATTGTTGGTCTTTTTGGTTTGTTACACAATGGCAACAAAGCATTTTCTGAATCTGAAATTAAATAGCAATCATAATTACTAATTGTCGGTCAATAATATTTAAAATCAATGAATATTCCCAAACACCCATAAAATAATAAATTACAAATTATAATGAAGAAAGCAAGATCTATGTCATATTATTTAATTTTAACAAATCGAATTTACCTTCATTAGCCAGTATTTTAACTTTGATAGGTTTCTTCAGTTCATTAAACAGAACATAATTTTCATCTTCGTCGATGTATTCCAACTCGGTTAACTTTCTATATTAAACCGAACTAGCAGTACGAAGTTTTAAAAATATTTTTTGAGCGCGCATGATTTCTTCACGACTACTCTTAGAACGTAGAATCAAGACGAATTTTTTAACAGACATTTTTTCTGTAAATTAAAAACAATCAATTAATTTCAAGTAATTTATTCAATCAGACTGAAGATAAATAACTGAACAAAACTTGAATCAGCTGACAATTTTAAAAATTTTTCTCAGGAAATAAATTGTTGTTAAAAAAATTAAGGGGAAAATTTCATAAATTTTTTTTTTAAGTCTCATGGGGATATTTTTAAAATATTTTTTATAAATACATATTTACTTAAAAAAAATTTGAAAATTGTCAATTGTTTCCTGATTTTAGGATCATATATCTGATTGTGTATTTTATATTTTATTGAAGAATAAATTTAATATCAAGATAATATAAAATCCTTAAAATAGTCAGATGCTTATTAATATCAATTTGGTTTTATTACTTTTTGTAATTTATTTCGGAATGACAAAATATTAAGTGTCGTAATAAATTACGCGTCCATAACCTTTAAAACTTATCGTCACTAATCTGTGACTTTATTTTTTAACATTGAAATATTTGTTATGTTAATTATTTATGTTTCAAATCAAAAATGAAATTTCGACAACTCGTTTTTAAATGTAGTTGAAATTAACTAAATGCAATTAATAAAACAATCTTTTGATTACGGATTCACAATAAAATATGAATTGACAAAGAAAAATAGCGAATGGCGTTTCACTGTGTTAGTCCTATAGATAATAGTACAGGTACACAACTACATATATAAATGTACTACAGAAGATGTCGCTAGCAGACATTCAAATTACCGGAGAAATTTAAGCATAGAAGTTTCAAAAGTAGCAATTTCTTACTAAAATATCTAATTTTTGAATTTAGAATTATTTATTTATTTAATTATTTCAAATCAATATGAAAATTAATATTTTTGTTTAACAATAGCTATAACTTTTTCAGGAAATAACACAAATTTTTTTTTAACTTTAATTTTTGAATATATTTTTTAGAAAAAAAATGTTCAGACCTACCTTTAAACTTTTCTTCAAATTAAATTATTTTTCTTTCACTTATAAAAAATGACATTTTCTGTTATTGCACGACTCATGATGCGAAGCATCAGAGAGTGCTTTACGATCAAAAATTTTTTTTTAATTTTGAGACAAACTTTATCAAAGTTGAAAGGGTCGAATAAAAAACCGGTCCATTTAGAGTTAATATTTTATTGTTATTTATATTAAATATATTTTCGAAGTAAATATGTGCAAAACTTTTTTACCATTAGTTCATATTAAGTAATAATTATTTTTTCTTACAATCAATGATGAACAATTTTTATTATTTACCAAATTTTAATCCGTTTCCCAACAATTTGCCAGTTTTAAAGCATATGTACAATTTCCACTAGAAATTTTAATAGCTGGCATGAATTCTTGGGTTAACTTCACAAATATTACTGTACCACTTAATTTTACTTGTTTAATGTACTGAATACCAAATGCACTTCTAATAATTGTTAACTTATTCATAAAAAATCCTCTTATTACTTGACTATCAAAATCAAAATTTACAATTTTTGTTATTTCACCAAAACCATGATTCTTACAGTATACAATCGAATTACAATATTTTAATTTATTTTCACTAGTACAAGAATACTGTATGCCGTTAACTCGGATAGTTTTGAAAGCTATCACATTATTGATGACCTCATAACCAGCAGAAAAAAGTGAATGATTCTCAGAATCCGTAAGTTCTGTAAGAGTAGGCTTACTTTTTTCGATAACTCTAGTTTCATTCAGTGGAATGTTTGAATGACATAAGTTTAATAACTTATTTATAAAGTTTCTGGTCTCATTTGAAATTAAATTTTCACTAGTTACTGACTCAATGAACTTTGACATCAAAAATCGGGTAACGATTTGGTCGGGTCTACTGTGTGGACTAGTTACTTCATCCATAATTCTCCTGTTCCAGGATTCGAAAGTAAATGCGTTGTGACACCACATAGGTCCCCAGTATTTAATAGTGTCTGCTACATGGGTCAAGAGATGTATATTGAAACTCATGTGGATGCTTCCGAAATACTCTTGAAATAATTTTACATACTTCTCAAGAAGATTTCGTCCCATAGCAAGGTCTGATGGTGTGATCGAATCATTATTAAAAATATGAATTGCTTGAGATAATAAGGCTAAATGTTTTAAATATTTAGGAGGTAAAATTCCATCTAGACATATGGGTGCGTAATCCAGCCAGTTCCTCCATTCAGAAGCTTTCCATACTTTATATTTTGTTATTGATCTCGGTAAACGGGAACGACGAACCGGTGGTCTTATTGCTAATAATCTTTTATCAATTTTTTTCATCTGTTTACGCTTGCCAATAGAAAATGGTTTTTTCTTTACCGTGAGCAATATTGTCATATGTTGTTTGATCGCGCCTAAAAAAACAGCATGCATCGTCTCAACAACAACTCCTTTACCAAGATCAAATTTTGGTAAGGCTGTTAATGACGATATACCTTTAATTCCCCTTACGTTGGTCTTTGTTTTAAATGCTATTTTCATATCTTTTCTTATCTGTTCATCTGTTCTAAGACGTCCAAAACTATGGCTTAAGGGATATACATGTTTTTTACATTTATGAATCCCTTTGGCATAACAAAAGGAACACCCAAAGTAACCATTGTACTGAGTTGTCCGTAGTACCTTTACTCGAGCAGGAGAATCAACACTGCAAGTAATAACAATGAATTTGTACACTTTTGTTATGATATCAGATACTTTATATTCAATGCCTTTCTCATAAAGATTTTTCAGGTCTTTAATTATAGGATGTAAGAAGTTATTCATTACTGGTTGTTGTGTATCTACATATATTCCAGCCAAAAGCATATGCTTCTTTCGGAGGTGAGGAGACAGCTCATTTATTTGCAAATAAATTGGCCATGCGCTAGCTTTGGACGACTTTGAAACCTGACATCCATCTGTATTTATTGTAAAAGATAGATGATTTGGATTATTCAAAAAATTTCCGGGAAAACATAGCTTTTTATATGCTTCTCCGTCGTAAATGTCTTCAATAGCATCATTGTTCTTCTTTTTTCGATTGAATCTGTACTGGAGAAATTCATGAATATTTGCCGTTTGAAATAATTCATTAAGTTGTGCAAATAAATTTAGCTGTAAGAAATATGGTGGTTGACAATTTTCAATATCTGGACCACTTGATTTACATGGGCAGGTTTTTGTTATTTTTTTTCCAATACCTAACGATCCTTGACAATTTTTGCAGTATAAATGACGCACTATCAAATTATTATCTCGGTTTAGAGATTTCCATAACAGTTTCTTTGACGAAGGTAGATGGTTTTCATGATGAGTAATTTTTATCAATCGCAAAATGCTGAGCGTTGCTTCATAACTCAGGTTGTACTTTGTAGAAATTGCTAACACAGCAAGTAAGAAGTCTGCTTGATGAATATCGGGTTTTAAGTGAAGTGGTAAACGAAACATTATTTCTGGAATGGTCATAAATTTAGAAACTACATCATCATCATCATCATCATCATCATCATCATCATCATCATCATCATCATCATCATCATCATCATCATCATCATCATCATCATCATCATCATCATCATCATCATCATCATCATCATCATGATCACTATTATCATCGTCATCATCATCACTATCACCTTCTTGTTTTTCTTCTTCAGCTTCATGGTTTTCCATTGCTTCCTCCTCTTCTTCATGACTTTCTGTTTCATCTTGTTCATACCCATTATCATAATTGTTTGCGTCATTTTCGTGATGGTGTTGTGTTGAAATATTCAAACTTTTTCTTGCTGGCTCATGTGATAATTTTGTGATCTGTATGAAATAAAGTTTATATGATTATAATCGATTTTATTATCTTAAAATATTCAGTAATAAGAGTATTTTGAGTCAAATTGATTAAAAAAAAATACAATAATTGCTTATTTACCTTTTCTATGCGACTTTCCAATGAAATGATTTTTCTTTTCCGTAAAGAAACTTTTTTATCACAATTTCTACCCATGCTACTATTATTATCCATCTTCAAAGAAATTATCTCGATATATGTAGTATTGTTCCAGTCACGTGTATAAAACGTACACAAGACCCTGCAAATTTTTTCGGTGACACGTACTTTTTGAGAAATTCGAAAAATAATAAATTAAATTTGTATTACTTTTTTTGTATAGACTTGAAATAAAATTTATATAGACTAAAATAAAATTTAAAACAAGGACTCGGAAAAATTCAAAATTAAATAACTGCATTCAGACATATCAACAACACTCTTGAAAACGCGATCAGCTGATACTGTCGATAAAGAAGTTCCAAGTTTAGGCCTAGCATAAACCGTGAGTTTTTTTATCACAAAGTTTTCAGCGCTCGCATTCAAAATTTCTTTTTCTGATGCTTTTGAACTTGCTTTCTTGAAATTCGACAAATTTTTTTGTCATTTTTTTTCGTGATACAAAATTAAACAATTATTTATTAACAATTTTGTATACTTATGAATAACTTCTTTTCCTGGAGCAGTAGCAATGAATTTATCAGATGAAAAATTATTTTCCGAAAGCTATACTGTTCGAACTTGATTTTTATTTTACAAAATTAAAAGAAAACATTATCAGTGATAATTTATCACACTGCTTGTGTTTTTTTTCTTTTTTTTTTGTAAATATGCCACTAATACTTCTATTAGACAGTACAACAGATATCAATAGGATGCTTAATTTACAACGAATATTTTTTTTTAAATATTTTGGACAATTTGAAGACGAAAGTTTGTCATTATATATTATTTATATAAAACGCCTGACATGCGCTGCCAATTACAGCGAGTTACTTGTCAAATGGACCAATTTTGATTGCTCTGATTTTGTATTGAGAACAAACAATAGAATTTTATATTTCGGATAAGAACTTTCGGTTATCTTCTTTACATTTATACATATTTATTTTAGTATTAAATAACTTTTTCCTTTTGTAATTAATCTTCAAAATTGTGAAAAAGTATGTATTTCAAATTTAAAGGAATTCAAAACTCAAAACTCAAAAACTCTTAACTATACGCAAATTTTATAAAAGCAAATTTTGCCTTAAAATTGTTCGAAATACAAAAAACTATTTCTTTAATAAAAATATATTTTTTTAACAATTGCTTAAATAAATGGCTATAATCAATTGATGGCTCACAATTTTGCAAGAATATTTGCGACATTAAGTTTCAGCTAAACAAAATATACGGAATAAGACATTATGTCCACCAAACTCAAAATTACACGAAAAGGTGTTTCAGGGAAATACCATATTTTACCGTAAATTCACCGTAATCGTTTGATTTTACCGTGATTTCAGATCTCGAAGAATTACGGTGATTTTACGGTGTTTCAGAAAAATTTCACCGTAAATTTTGGTGAATTCACCGTAAATTACCGTGAAAACACGGTGATTTTACCGAGAAGTTCGGTAAATCACCGAATTACGGGTTTTCACCGTGAATTCACCGTGAATCACTTTAATTACGGTATTTTACCGTGATGCGGATCCGCCAGGGGGGTTTTTACTTTTGGTAAATTTCGTATTTTTAATCTTTTTATTGCTAACTAAGTTTAGAAATATTTTTGTAAACGTATCGCCCATCCAGGTAAAAATCTTAGCATCCTTCTCCCTTTCCTGCTTATTTTTCCAAACTGCATAGCTGGCAATTATCCCGCCTCCAAATTATTTCCTGGTCAACTATTCGTTGCCAAATATTCCTACTCCTAATTTATTCTACTTGTAATTGTAACGCCTAGTTTTTACTCTCCTTGTAATAATTTTTGTATTTTCTCTAAGTTAGTTATTCTTACATACTTTGTAGCGCACAGTCGCATTTCGTTACTTTAAATAAATTAAAGTTAAACTCAACCTCATGGTTTTTACTTAGTGCAAAATCTATTATTAGTCTTGCATTTATTAATTGTGAACTAAACGTTTTCTTCACAATTTATTTGAGTAACTCATTTACTTGGTATAAAATATAAGCTTTAATTTTATACGTAAAATTTTATATACTTTCGGTAAACCAATCGCGAGTCAAAACAGTAAGTATCATGAACCGACCGGATGAAAGTGCTTCTCCCCGTGCCGAAGCCTTCAGCTGAGGTACGGTAGGTGATCATAAGCCGTGTAGGTGGGGGCGAAGAGGACACTCTCCATTCGCTCTCGGGGTAGAGGTTTAGGCCCAGGGGTGATGGCTAGTCTCCTGGGGAAGCGGGGAACCAGCTTTTGAAGTTTAGTTCGCGATTTTGACGCTCACGGCGAGTGAGAGTATGTGTGAGAAGAGTGTTCTAATATATTGTTTATATTGTTTAATTTGTTTATATTGTTTATATCGTTTATTAACATGATCAGGCCAATAAAGAGGTTTTTCTTTTTTTCTTTGATTTATTTAAAATAAAGTGTTTTGTTTATTATTTTGTTATTGATAATGTAATCCCCGTTTATGACCCTGGACTCCGGCGAGCAAATTTCGAGCCGGGGACAAATAAATTATTTTATTTATATAATTTTTGAAAACGTGGACGTTACACAGTGTCTGAGCGCAAGTACAAATCTTTAAAATCGGCCATGCTGGAAAAAATGGAAATTACCTTACAAATTTGTAGCTGAGCGTACCGAGTCCCATGAATTAATCTTTTCAGGATACCGTTGAGATGTTCATAGGGAAAACATGATGTAATAAATAAAGGCCCAAAATTCATCACATCATACGGTAGGTGTAGTAGCTGATGTAAATTGCAGGTTAAATGTTCCCGACCATAAAGGGCTTCAAAAGTTCTTACATATTCGTTCAGTGCATCGATTGCTAATTGAATCATACCTTCAAAAATAGTTGGTTGGTTCAACAATGTTATTCCTAATACTAGCAGCATGTGATGGTCGTAATAAGCTTTTGACATTATTGGATGAAAAATTGCTGTAGAGTAGTACAATAGCCAGCACTGCAGTTCTGATGCTTTCCAATACTTATAGTCACTAACTGATCTAGGAAGCCGAACTGAAAAACTTGGAGGTTTGATATTTTTAATTTTTTCATCAACAGATTTTATAGAATCTCTCAGGGAGAAAATGTGGTTATGAAATTTAGAATCGAACCATAAACTCATCAGCTTCTTAGTAATTCCCAAGTAAACACAATGCATGGAATCTACTACTGTATTTTCAACGAAATTGTAAGCAATTTTTGATAGAGTAGTGGGTCCTTTCACTCCTTCAATTAGTTTACCAGAAAGAAAAACTTGTTCTCCTTGTTGAGTTGTTTCGGATGATGATCTTAAAGGTGATTCAATAGAGTAAGGAAAAATCCTAAAATTACCCAACTTTTCGCTCTTGATTTTACATTTACAGCAACCATAAATTCCCCTATGACCTTTCATATTAAGAAAACCAGCTTTCGCTGGTAAATCGCATGTCCCACAGATAATCATGCCACGAACTTTAATAGGATTTTGATGCCCAGGAATATTAACAAAAATCCCATTATAAATTCGTTCAAGATGATTTCGAAATGAATTCATAAAAAGATTTGCATCTGGTTTTTTTGAACCAAACCAAAAACCGGCAACGAGAAGATTTTTCAACTGTGTTCGAAGAGGAAAAGGCAATTCGTTTATTGTTAAAAAAAATGGCCATATATTAAACTTTGAAGACTTATACAAAGATATTCCATCGGTATTCCAAATGAATGAAATATGGTTTTGGAACGATAAAAAGCCATTATTTTCACTCAAAGATTTATAAACTTTTCCATCCCAAATATCTTCATAATTGTCAGGGAACCATTTTCGACGAGTGAATCTCGCGTTCAGTAATTCATAAAAACCGTCTCGATGGAAAAGTTTGATTACTTGACTGATTAGTGGCATTTCGATAAAATATGACACATCAGAATCTGGACAATTTTGACATTTATCTTTTGAAGAGGCTAGCAGTTTTACACAATCAGAACAAAAGTGATGGCGTTTGAATGGGAGATCTAAGCCAGTAAATATTTTTTTAAATTTGTATAGGGATTTTATGCACAAATTTTGTAACGGGCAATGGAGCCGAATGATTTTCAAAATATCTTTCAAAACCGTCAAACTAATTTTATGACGGATTATTAATAATAATATTGACAAAATACTTTCACCCAGAGATAAGGGTACATGATCATACAGTGGTGAATGAAAATTTTCGTGGTTGTAGTTGTGATCAGGCATTTCATTATCAATATCTGAATCAGAATCCGTGTCGGTCTCACTTGAACTACTCGTCATAGTAAAGAAACTGCGGTCAGAATCTTGACTGCTTACCGAGTCGTCATCTGAATCCGCTTCATTCAATGCTGCATTTTCGTCATCATAATCATCTCTAATATTATTTGCTTCATTTGCCGCTAGGTCATTGTTATCATCTAAAATATATCGAAAGTGAAATTTCATATATTTATAAAATTTAAAAATTGTATTGTGACGAAAATATACTTTACTATAAAAAATACACTAGTTACAAAAATTAAAGGATATAAAAAAAATTCTAAATTTTTAGGTGATTTTCAACGAAATGTAACTCTGAAGAAAATGATCGTACAGCGAAAAAAAAAGCAAATTGTAGCTTCAAATGTCTAGTTTTCAGATATGACCATGAAAATTTTTTATCATGTTTGGGTCTGGAGTAATCCTAAAAAAACTACCAGAAAAAATTTTCAAAATTTTTTTCTCATTTAAAAAAAGGTCTACGGACTTCGAAAAATGTTTTTTTATTGTTTCCTTGGGTTGTAATATACTATTAGGGTACCGACCATTACTTGTAAGCCTACATCAGAGTAAGACCTGTGGGTATACGATGTAAAAATCAATTTTTTAAAGCTAAATTATTTTGTTCTATTCGAGCTCTAGGTATTACGTAAGTAAAGTATTTGGACAGATTTTAATGGACCACTTACGAATATTATTGACATCGTCTTCACTGAGATTTTCATCGGTCATATTTACATTACTCGCATTATTTATGTCACACGTATTATCATTTCTTCCATCAAGTGATCTTGCCGTTCGACCTAAGTTGAAATTATTTATTAATATCGTGTTATTCCAATTATTTTATTTCTTGAAAAATAAAATAAAATTATTTTTTATGATTAAACATTCGCGGAATCCTTTTTTTCATTATTTAGAATGAATAAAAATATTTTTAATATTTTTTAAATTGGTACAAAATGAATTCTTTTCAAGGCTAATTAGTATTTGTTTTCTTTTTTTTAAATGATTAGTATAAGCCTCGAGAAAATTTTATTAAGTTTGTATGAAATATTCATCGCCTCAGTAAAAAATTACGAATCTCTATTAAAATAAATTTCTCTTCAAATTAAAAACGCTATAAAATGCCTGTTTTAGTTTTTTTTTTCGGTCTTCTTTTCAAACTACGCGCAAGATTTTACCTCCAAAATCGCAAAAATTCTTAAATATATTAAATAAAGATATAAAAAAAATTATCGTTGTTAAAATTTAAAAGCAAACAATTTTCTATTCAGAATTGAAGAATCGAATTTCTAAATTTTTGGACTGGTAGCGATAAAATGGGGAATATGTCATTGTCCCAGCTGAGCAATGTCCGAATTGATCAATGTCCCATTTTTTATTGTCCCAGTCAGCGAAAATCAAACTAGCGGTCTCTGGTAATTAAAAAAATAACTATAAAAATTTAATTTTCGTTACCGGAGAAATTTTTTTTACAGATGGCGCTGATTTGCGGAAAAATGAAAATATTGAAATAAATATATCTGAGTGATTTTCTTCATAGCTTTTGACTTTTAATACTGGTGCTTGAAACTTTTAGAGGTATCCACAGTACACTGGTACATTGGACGAACTTCGAATGTTTATTCCAGGTCTTTCCCTCCATAGGTTTTTATTGTAATTACTACCAGTGGATTTTTTAATCAACCCTAAATGCACCGACGACCTTTTCGCATTGATACCTCTACACCAGGTCCTTGCCTCGATGGGTTTTTGTTTTAAATACTACCGGTGGATTTCTTAATCAACCCTAAATGTACCAACGACCTTAACGAGTTAATACGTTAACTCGAGGTGCTTACCTTCATAGGTTTTTATTTTAAATACTACTAGTGGCTTTCTTAATCAACCCCAAATGTACCAACGACCTTACTGAATTGATACCTCCACTCCAGATCTTTGCCTCCATAGGTTTTATTTTTAATACTACAGGTGGATTTCTTAATCAACCTAAATGTATCAATGACCTTACCGAATTGATACCTCCATTCTAGGTCTTTGCCTCCATAGGTTTTATTTTAAATACTACAGGTGGATTTTTAATCAACCCTAAATCTACCAATGACCTAACTAAATTGATACCTCCACTCCAGGTCTTTGTTTCCATAGGTTTTATTTTTAATACTACAGGTGGATTTTTAATCAACCCTAAATCTACCAATGACCTTACCAAATTGATACCTCCACTCCAGGTCTTTGCCTCCATAGGTTTTATTTTAAATACTACAGGTGGATTTCTTAATCAACCCTAAATGTACCAACGACCTTACCGAGTTAATACGTTAACTCCAGGTGCTTACCTTCATAGGTTTTTATTTTAAATACTACTAGTGGCTTTCTTAATCAACCCCAAATGTACCAACGACCTTACTGAATTGATACCTCTACTCCAGATCTTTGCCTCCATAGGTTTTATTATAAATACTACAGTTGGATTTATTAATCAACCCTAAATGTACCAACGACCTTACCGAATTGATATCTCCATTCCAGGTCTTTGCCTCCATAGGTTTTTATTTTAAATACTACAGGTAGATTTTTAATCAACCCTAAATCTACCAATGATCTTACCAAATTGATACCTCCACTCCAGGTCTTTGTTTCCATAGGTTTTATTATTAATACTACAGGTGGATTTCTTAATCAACCCTAAATGTACCAATGACCTTACCGAATTGATACCTCCATTCCAGGTCTTTGCCTCCATAGGTTTTTATTTTAAATACTACAGGTGGATTTCTTAATCAACCCTAAATCTACCAATGACCTTACTAAATTGATACCTCCACTCCAGGTCTTTGCCTCCATAGGTTTTGATTTTTTAATGCTACAGGTGGATTTCTTAATCAACCCTAAATGTACCAATGACCTTACCGAATTGATACCTCCATTCCAGGTCTTTGCCTCCATAGGTTTTATTTTAAATACTACAGGTGGATTTCTCAATCAACCCTAAATCTACCAGTGACCTTACCAAATTGATACCTCCACTCCAGGTCTTTGCCTCCATAGGTTTTATTTTAAATACTACAGGTGGATTTCTTAATCAACCCTAAATCTACGAATGACCTTACCTAATTGATACCTTCACTCCAGGTCTTAGTCGCCATAGGTTTTATTTTAAATACTACTGGTGGTTTTCTTAATCGACCCTCATATATATATATATATATATATATATATATATATATATATATATATATATATATATATATATATTTATTTATTTACCGAAGTCAAGTTTGAAGATACTATATTTATCATATGTGTCGTCTTAAAATTATTTAGATATGCCAATATTCGAAAAGTTTCAAAATTATAAAACTTATATTTCTCACTTTCTAACTCGAATAACTTTGGAATGGTAAAACTTATTGAATCTCTGATAGTTGAATCTTAAAGCTCTTTAAATAAGCTTCAATTTGAGTACCATATCATATGTGTAGTCTTAAAAGTAAGTCCTATTCCGCTATGCTAAATATGAAATTTGCTGTTGCACTCATTTTTATTTATAATGAAATCTACTTCCATTTCGGCTGTCGAATGGCACTTTTTTTAAATACTACCGGTGATTTTGTTAACCAACCGTAAATGCACTAATGAAACTGATACGTTTACTCCATGTGTCTATTTTGATAGGTT
This sequence comes from Cotesia glomerata, assembly GCF_020080835.1. Classification (NCBI taxonomy): domain Eukaryota; kingdom Metazoa; phylum Arthropoda; class Insecta; order Hymenoptera; family Braconidae; genus Cotesia; species Cotesia glomerata. Next base: position 12,012,117 of record NC_058160.1, read on the forward strand.
CCCATTTTAAATAATATAGATTAATTTCTTAATGAACTCCAAATATATTGACGACTTGACCGAGTTCATACGTCTACTTCAAGTGTTTCTGATACTTCATCCTATTAATTATTATGTTTATAGTAAGTTTTAGTTTAAATTTATTGAAGTTAAGATGTTGAAAATTCAGGATTACATTACGTATATTGTTTTCATTTTGTTTTTTCCCTGCAGGTTTATATTTGGAATTTTACTTTTATGTAAGTGGCAGAGTTAGCCGAGCGGCACACGTTTGATTTGGGCGATCACCCAGGTAAGCAGCATTGAGCGTGGTCGCACATCCAAGTAATAACCACGCTTAATGCTGCTTACCTGGGTGATCGCCCAAATCAAACGTGTGCCGCTCGGCTAACTCTGCCACTTACATAAAAGTAAAATTCCAAATATAAACCTGCAGGGAAAAAACAAAATGAAAACAATATACGTAATGTAATCCTGAATTTTCAACATCTTAACTTCAATAAATTTAAACTAAAACTTACTATAAACATAATAATTAATAGGATGAAGTATCAGAAACACTTGAAGTAGACGTATGAACTCGGTCAAGTCGTCAATATATTTGGAGTTCATTAAGAAATTAATCTATATTATTTAAAATGGGAACCTATCAAAATAAACACATGGAGTAAACGTATCAGTTTCATTAGTGCATTTACGGTTGGTTAACAAAATCACCGGTAGTATTTAAAAAAAGTGCCATTCGACAGCCGAAATGGAAGTAGATTTCATTATAAATAAAAATGAGTGCAACAGCAAATTTCATATTTAGCATAGCGGAATAGGACTTACTTTTAAGACTACACATATGATATGGTACTCAAATTGAAGCTTATTTAAAGAGCTTTAAGATTCAACTAACAGAGATTCAATAAGTTTTACCATTCCAAAGTTATTCGAGTTAGAAAGTGAGAAATGAAAGTTTTTATAATTTTGAAACTTTTCGAATATTGGCATATCTAAATAATTTTAAGACGACACATATGATATATATAGTATCTTCAAACTTGACTTCGGTAAATAAATAAATAAATATATATCTATATATATATATATATATATATATATATATATATATATATATATATATATATATATAAATAAATAAATATATATATATATATATGAGGGTCGATTAAGAAAACCACCAGTAGTATTTAAAATAAAAACCTATGGCGACTAAGACCTGGAGTGGAGGTATCAATTAGGTAAGGTCATTGGTAGATTTAGGGTTGATTAAGAAATCCACCTGTAGTATTAAAAATCAAAACCTATGGAGACAAAGACCTGGAGTGGAGGTATCAATTTAGTAAGGTCATTGGTAGATTTAGGGTTGATTAAAAAATCCACCTGTAGTATTTAAAATAAAAACCTATGGAGGCAAAGACCTGGAATGGAGGTATAAATTCGGTAAGGTCATTGGTACATTTAGGGTTGATTAAGAAATCCACCTGTAGTATTAATAATAAAAACCTATGGAAACAAAGACCTGGAGTGGAGGTATCAATTTGGTAAGATCATTGGTAGATTTAGGGTTGATTAAAAAATCTACCTGTAGTATTTAAAATAAAAACCTATGGAGGCAAAGACCTGGAATGGAGATATCAATTCGGTAAGGTCGTTGGTACATTTAGGGTTGATTAATAAATCCAACTGTAGTATTTATAATAAAACCTATGGAGGCAAAGATCTGGAGTAGAGGTATCAATTCAGTAAGGTCGTTGGTACATTTGGGGTTGATTAAGAAAGCCACTAGTAGTATTTAAAATAAAACCTATGAAGGTAAGCACCTGGAGTTAACGTATTAACTCGGTAAGGTCGTTGGTACATTTAGGGTTGATTAAGAAATCCACCTGTAGTATTTAAAATAAAAACCTATGGAGACAAAGACCTGGAGTGGAGGTATCAATTAGGTAAGGTCATTGGTAGATTTAGGGTTGATTAAGAAATCTACCTGTAATATTTAAAATAAAAACCTATGGAGGCAAAGACCTGAAATGGAGGTATCAATTCGGTAAGGTCGTTGGTACATTTAGGGTTGATTAAGAAATCCACCTGTAGTATTTAGAATAAAAACCTATGGAGGCAAAGACCTGGAGTGGAGGTATCAATTTGGTAAGATCATTGGTACATTTAGGGTTGATTAACAAATCCACCTGTAGTATTAAAAATAAAAACCTATGGAAACAAAGACCTGGAGTGGAGGTATCAATTTAGTTAGGTCATTGGTAGATTTAGGGTTGATTAAAAAATCCACCTGTAGTATTTAAAATAAAAACCTATGGAGGCAAAGACCTGGAATGGAGGTATCAATTCGGTAAGGTCATTGGTACATTTAGGGTTGATTAAGAAATCCACCTGTAGTATTAATAATAAAAACCTATGGAGACAAAGACCTGGAGTGGAGGTATCAATTTGGTAAGATCATTGGTAGATTTAGGGTTGATTAAAAAATCTACCTGTAGTATTTAAAATAAAAACCTATGTAGGCAAAGACCTGGAATGGAGATATCAATTCGGTAAGGTCGTTGGTACATTTAGGGTTGATTAATAAATCCACCTGTAGTATTTATAATAAAAACCTATGGAGGCAAAGATCTGGAGTGGAGGTATCAATTCAGTAAGGTCGTTGGTACATTTGGGGTTGATTAAGAAAGCCACTAGTAGTATTTAAAATAAAAACCTATGAAGGTAAGCACCTGGAGTTAACGTATTAACTCGGTAAGGTCGTTGGTACATTTAGGGTTGATTAAGAAATCCACCTGTAGTATTTAAAATAAAAACCTATGGAGGCAAAGACCTGGAATGGAGGTATCAATTCGGTAAGGTCATTGGTACATTTAGGGTTGATTAAGAAATCCACCTGTAGTATTAAAAATAAAAATCTATAGAGACACAGACCTGGAGTGGAGGTATCAATTTAGTAAGGTCATTGGTAGATTTAGGGTTGATTAAAAAATCCACCTGCACAGTAAAAAATATTGTGTAAAATCAACACAGTTTGTGTGTTAAAAACGGTTGACACGAAATTTGTGTTGAAATTTTGACACAAACTTTGTGTAACCCCTTTTTAACACAAAGATTATGTTAAAATATCGCCACAAGAGGGCGCAAAGAATCTTACACTTTTAGAGTGTCAATCTTAACACAAAATAAATGTTAAATAATTTTATTTATTCTAATCAACTGTTTTATACCTATAAAATAAATTTTTTTTATTTCCTCAACTGTAGTCAATAATATTTATTAAAAAAAAATTTTTTTTTTTATTTACATTTTATTAAATCAACAGTTATTGAATGTAAATAATTGTAGGTAAAATTTTAAATAATTAAATCGAAAAACAATTTATAGATTTTAGAAATAAAGCAGCAAATTAAAAAATATAATTGTCTTTATTATTTAATAATATTTATTATATTTTCATATTAGATTATAAGAATATTAGATTATAAGAAATAATTAGTTATAATGAAGATTAATCTTTTAAAACAAGGTTGTTAAACGTAGCAGGCAAATTTAGTTTGGCTCAAACTTTAGTATTTTTCCACTCCAGAATAAACATGACAGTCACTTTTTGACTTTGATTTACATCAAATTTTTGAATGTTAGATGAATTCCCACTTACCTAAAAAAAAATAAAACTTACATCAAAATAAATTTTAGTATTGCATACTTGGTATAAAAAAAAAAAAAAAAATTAATAAAAACAAAAATCAGTAACTGGCAGTTAAAAAATTCAGAAATTTTAATTTATAATAATCATTAATTTTACAGAGAATATTTTTTCAATATCTACTATTAAGAGTACTTAATTTTATAAAAACAAATTTTAAGGTTATCTTTGAAGAAAGAAAGGTTATCTACAGTATTCAGAAATTTCAATAATAAATAAATAATCACTCACCGTTGATTACATCAATTTTTTTGTTCGTATTATAAACTCACTTTATCTTTAATTTTTAGAATAAATAACTTTATTATTAACACTCAAAACACGAACAAAATAGATGCCATTGATGACGCTCACTTTGTGAAAACGGTTGCTGCGTAAAGTAAAGAACCGACGCGCTGTTAACACAAAGTTAATGTTATATTGATGGAGATTTTGACACAAACTTTGCGTTAATTCCACAGTAACATACAAAATGTGTTAATAAAGAGTGTATAACACATTTTTTATGTTACAAAATAAAGTAACACAAACTTTGTGTTATTTTAACACACTACAATTTTTAACACAAACCGTTTTCGACACAAATACACAATATTTTTTACTGTGTGTAGTATTTAAAATAAAAACCTATGGAGGCAAAGACCTGGAATGGAGGTATCAATTCGGTAAGGTCATTGGTACATTTAGGGTTGATTAAGAAATCCACCTGTAGTATTAAAAATAAAAACCTATGGAGACAAAGACCTGGAGTGGAGGTATCAATTTAGTAAGGTCATTGGTAGATTTATGTTGATTAAAAAATCCACCTGTAGTATTTAAAATAAAAACCTATGGAGGCAAAGACCTGGAATGGAGGTATCAATTCGGTAAGGTCATTGGTACATTTAGGGTTGATTAAGAAATCCACCTGTAGTATTAAAAATAAAAACCTATGGAGACAAAGACCTGGAGTGGAGGTATCAATTTGGTAAGATCATTGGTAGATTTAGGGTTGATTAAAAAATCCACCTGTAGTATTTAAAATAAAAACCTATGGAGGCAAAGACCTGGAATGGAGATATCAATTCGGTAAGGTCGTTGGTACATTTAGGGTTGATTAAGAAATCCACCTGTAGTATTTATAATAAAAACCTATGGAGGCAAAGATCTGGAGTGGAGGTATCAATTCAGTAAGGTCGTTGGTACATTTGGGGTTGATTAAGAAAGCCACTAGTAGTATTTAAAATAAAAACCTATGAAGGTAAGCACCTCGAGTTAACGTATTAACTCGGTAAGGTCGTTGGTACATTTAGGGTTGATTAAGAAATCCACCGGTAGTATTTAAAACAAAAACCCATGGAGGCAAGGACCTGGTGTAGAGGTATCAATTCGAAAAGGTCGTCGGTGCATTTAGGGTTGATTAAAAAATCCACTGGTAGTAATTACAATAAAAACCTATGGAGGGAAAGACCTGGAATAAACATTCGAAGTTCGTCCAAAGTACCAGTGTACTGTGGATACCTCTAAAAGTTTCAAGCACCAGTATTAAAAGTCAAAAGCTATGAAGAAAATCACTCAGATATATTTATTTCAATATTTTCATTTTTCCGCAAATCAGCGCCATCTGTAAAAAAAATTTCTCCGATAACGAAAATTAAATTTTTATAGTTATTTTTTTAATTACCAGAGGCCGCTAGTTTGATTTTCGCTGACTGGGACAGTAAAAAATGGGACATTGATCAACTGGGACATTGCTCAGCTGGGACAATGACATATTCCCGATTTGTTACTATAACTAAACTCATTTGTTACCAGAACATATTTTTTAGTTATCCCGTCTTTTGTTATTTCAACAAAATCATTTTTATGCGTGCGTTATTAGTATTTATATTATTTTATTAAAAATCGATTTTCTTTATTTGAAAAATCTACTTCCATTTCGGCTGCCAAATGGCCTTTTTTAATTAGATGCATAGATAATTAATTATTAATTAAAATAACGTCTCATTATGTGTTAGAGAGAGAGCGCCAGTGTCCAGTAAAGTATGTGTCAAACAAAGACACAACTAACTGTATGACTAACTAGCTACTATAGCTAACGTAGTCGTACACATTTACTTACACATTCACACGTGCAAGCGTCTTTATTTAAAAAGGACTTGACTGGACACTGGTGCTCTCTCTCTCTAACGCATAAAAGGGCGTTATTTTAATTAATAATTAATTATCTATGCATCTGATTAAAAAATAGCTAAGGACATTTCGGCTCAGAATTATTTTTTTATCAGATGCTACAATGGCGTCCGTTACTTTTGGGACACTCTGTATATATATATATATATATATATATATATATATATATATATATATATATATATATATAGACTGTATCAAAATAACCTTTTATTTTTTTTTTCGATTAAGCGTATCTTAAAAGTTTCTTCAAGATAAAAAAAAAATTCTCTTAAAGTTTGAGCTCAATATCTCAAAAATAATCTCAATATCTCAAAAATATCTCAAAAGGGGTCCCCTTTCCCATTTAAATAACATTGTTAAATTTCTTTTTTTTTTTTTTATTTTTAAAATAACTATGTGAATAAAATTTTTTTTTCAATTTTGCTCTTAACTATCTTATAGGAAATTTAATTCTCTACAAAATTTTTTATGTCCATTTTTTTCCTAAACTCAACAGAAACAAAGTTACAGAGGGCCGAATAGGAGGAAAAATAATTAATGAATTAATAAGAGAAAAAAATTTATTATTTTAACTTATCAACGATTTAACTCAATATACTTCATTATTTATCAAAAATTTTTGAATTTAATATTATTAACATTATATTTCGAAATAATAAGAAAAAAAAAATTTTAAATAAAATAGAAATTAATTACGATTAATAAATTTATACATTTTTTTGGTCACTGTTGACTAGTTAGATTTATATAATATTATTTATTGCTCGAAGGATATAATTTGCAAAGATACTGTACAATTTTCCACAAATACTGTTTTTGTTTTTCGTTTTTAATACTAAACTGAAAGAATTCTTCAACTAAAGCAACTGCTCTTTCTGCAATATCGTTCACTACCTTTACATTTTTTAATGACGATAAACAAGTAGTATAATTTTGATCACTCAATTTGTAGTATTTATCAGAAGAAATTGCCTCACTGACTTCTTTCGATGATCCTTTGTCATTGTATATATGTATATATATATATATATATATATATATATATATATATATATATATATATATATATATATATATATATATATATATATATATATATATATATTGTAACGGGTACTTTTTGACGTATTTTCTTTTACCCCCGGCCCGATTTAAGCTCGCCGGTGTCCAGGATTCTAACGAGGGTAAATCTAAATTAATTAAACTCGAAAATTTAATTATATTTATCAAAAACAGAACCTCTTTATTCTAATAAACAAAACGTTAAACATTTTACAAAGAAAACGGCGAATAACCAAACTAAACCCACTCATACACGTCGTATACTATTTCCATTTACCGTCGTCGGTAAAATCATACTCCCGTCGCTCACAAAATCGCGTCGCTAATTCCCTTTCGGCGGCCCTCTGGTGCCCAGCTCTTGACGGGTGACTAGTGCCGCCCCGCAGGCCCTACTTCGCAATTCCCAAAGGAAGAGTGAATAAAATCCACCTCTCCCTCACCTACTCGGCTGTGGTTGCCACCTTTTGGCTGAAGGCTTCCAGGTGGAGAGTCGCCTTCACTCTTAGGTAGATAAGTTCAGTTACCTGTGGTAGTCCGCACCAGGTAGAGAGAACTCTCTTCAATTTCCTTAGCCAGAAGTCTCCAGACAAGAAAATTAAACCCAGAGAAAGGTTGCTCAACGGCGGATAATTTTCGGGCTTTATCAACCCGAAAATTATTATTAACAGCGAAAATTATTGGCGAATAATCGCCACCTATCGCTCGCCGTTGAACTTCGGGAAATCCCCGAAAGTTTCTAAGTTTTTTTATTTAAATTTCCGAAATTAAATATTAGATTCGTTCAATCAATTTAACAGATTTCATTAATTTCATTCAAATTACATTTTCATACTAATTTATCCACGACACTTAGAAAATAAATTTTATAAGAAATAAATAATTTTCGTAAAATTATTTTCCCATACTAAATAGTCGCTGGGACCTAGAAATTAATTATTAATTGGATATTTCGAATTTATTAGAAATATTTCAATCAATTATTAATTTCAGATAATGTCAATTTTTGTTCTTTGAAAGAACAAAAATTATCACGACGCGGTTTCGCTTATATTAGCTCGAAGATTTTTACTGCGAGCGAACAAGCGACGCCATCTATCGCGACGATGGCGAACTAAAAAAATCCTTTTTTACTTTTCAACGTCGTTTCCAATGATTATTAATAATTAAATAATAACAAAAAAAAAATAATAATAACCAATAATATTTAATAATTAACAAAATAATTCAACTCATAAACAAAACTAAAACTAAATACATAAATGCCGTAGCACAGGCAGTCGACGCGGTCGCGGTAGCGGTAGCTTGCTCGGTCCGTCGATGAGGCCCGCGGTGCCGTCGTTCGTCACACCCCTCCGCCTCCCCGCTTATAATACCTTCTTCACAATATATATATATATATATATATATATAAGATATACATGTGTGTATAGATATATATATGTGTAATATAACGCACAGCTTTTGGACACAATAACTCCCACAATTCTTTATGAATCTTCATGAAACTTGGTCGACTTATTCTATAGATAATTATCTTGGATGAGTTCAAAAATGAGCTGAATCCATCAAGTAGTTTAGAAATGGCAGCCGTTTGAAATTTTTGAAAATCTAAAAAATCACATGTTTGGTGGCTTTACTAGGGAATAACTTTTCATTGAGAAATGATAGGTCGTTTTTCTGCATTTTCTTTCAAAGCTTATGAAATTCTCTTTAATTTAACTTATAATAAATTTACTTTTTATCAATTACACCAAAACTTTAAGAAGCTGAATGTCATCTGAATCAGTTTCAGACAAGCACACAACACAACGCGGCTTGTGGACACGATAATTCCCACAATTCTTAATGAATCTTTATGAAACTTTGTAGACTTATTCTATAGATAATTAGTTTGGATCAGTTCAAAAATGAGCTGAATCCATCAAATAGTTTAAAAATAGCAGCTGTTTGAAATTTTCGAAAATCTAAAAAATCACATGTTTGGTGACTTTACTAGGGAATAACTTTTCATTGAGAAATGATAGGTCGTTTTTCTGCATTTTGTTTTAAAGCTTATGAAATTCTCTTTAATTTAACTTATAATTAATTTACTTTTCATCAATTACACCAAAACTTTAAGAAGCTGAATGTCATCTGAATCAATTTCAGACAAGCACACAACACAACGCGGCTTGTGGACACGATAACTCCCACAATTCTTAATGAATCTTCATGAAACTTGGTAGACTTATTTTATAGACAATTAGCTTGGATCAGTTCAAAAGTGAGCTGAATCTGTCAAATAGTTTAGAAATGGCAGCCATTTGAAATATTCGAAAATCTAAAAAATCACTCTATTTTAAAATTTGGCAGCCGATTTACTTTTCTCATAAACTTGAGCAATAATATTTATTTATGATATTGTTATTAAAATCATGGATTACATGAAATCTACCTTCCATTTTGGCTGGTGCAAATGGCGTTTTATTTTTTGTTATTATCTCTCCATAAGTTTAACTTCCCGGGTAAAAAAATTTATATATAATGGGGTATAATTATATATGATTATTCCGGGCGTCCGCTGGGTTCGAACTCGACTCCTCCTGGTTATCAGTCCTGCACGCTGCTCACTGGTCTGAATCACATACTGTACTCGACAGGATCTATTAAATTTATTTAAATTCAAACCCAAGAAAGATTAGATTTACATATAAATTTTATGAAATTTCTTAAAACCCTATAAAACAGTACATTATTAATAGATTGTTTATTTTGACTATTGTTAATTTTTATATTGTTTGTTTTCTATAGAAAATGAATTATATTTTTTAGTTGAAGAATTGAAGGTTGAACATAGTAAAATGATCAGTAATTTAAATATGCAAGCAGTAGTAAAATATATTATACCAGTTACAGAATCTGAAAATTACTTGTTAATAAAATTGAGAGAAATACAAAGCGTTTTTCATTTATTAAGAGTAGGAGATTTTGTATTTAAGAGACCAGATAATTCAAAAAGAATTTGGTAATTTGATTGTAAAATTGGATTTAAATCCCTACTAATATTATAAATATGAGTGTAAGTTTGTTTGTTACGCTTTCACGCAAAAACTACTTAACAGATCATCATGAAAATTTGTACACATATTCTTGGAAATATTAGAAGTAACATAGGATACTTTTTATTAAAGAAAAAAATTTATTTTTTACGAAAGATAAAAAAATTGTTTGTCAAGAAATTAGAATCACATTGATTCAGTTCTATTGGAATGTAATGATCTTTGATATTTATCGAAGGACTTCAACGTAAGCGAAGCAGCGGGTAAATGCTAGTTAAAAATAAAATCATTGTGTATAAAAAAGTAATCTTTGTCATCACTTTTTTCAACTTTGAAGATTTAGTATGATTTCCATTTAATCATACGAAAAATTTAAGAAAAATCATTATCTATAATATCATATAATTTAATATGATTTGATATAATTATACATAATTGTTTATAATTATACAAAAATTACAAAGAACATCATATATAAATTTTTTAAATTATACATAATTTTATATAATTCTACATAATTATAAGCAATTATACAACCATAACCAAAATATAATGTAGGATTATATATAATTATATATCTTTATATATATATATTTCTTGTGTGCGTGTGTATGTCACTTGTTATGTCCGAATTAATTATAATTAAATAATTATTGGTAGAGTGGGCCTTGAGGAGGCTCGGACACGCTTTTAGATAGATTTTCTCTTGTAGATAAACTACAAGAGTTTTATTTTTAATGTGGATTTCGAACGCCTCCCGGTATCCAGGAGTTCCAAACGGCGAATTTAAAGAGAAGTCGATTACAGGAACCGAACTTACCTTCGTCCCTTATAAATTCAATTGTTGATTTAAATTTGAGTTGTCGATCGGTAGATCCTGGATTGGTTTCTCTTCCTTCTCTCGTGGTTGAGATCGATGTAATGAAAGAGGTTCAGGAACTAATCTTAGAAATGATGGGTTCCACGATATTCGGAGTTTTACTGTTTATTCAAAATTTTAGCCCTACGGGCGAGATGCATTCAATGCACAATATTTCACTTAATAACTATTTACTTATAACTATATTTAGTGATTTAGAATGTTTAATTATGAGTTCGTGAACAGAATAACGACTCTGGCGAATACGTAGATCCACCCTTAATTAAATAACAGATCGAAAAGTTGGAATTTAGAGAAAGATATCACTACGGACAACGGGGCCCTCGATCCTGCTCGAAGAGCACACTGGCGCGATTCGTAGACGATATAATTTAAAGAATCAAATAGGACAATAGTGAATTTAGAAGTTTGTATAAGCGACCTAGTGCTTTATACTGCCTCGTACGTAACGCGGTACGGGGACACACACGGGTTCTACGAGGATACCTTCCCTCGTATTCTTTGATGAAAGATTGAACGCGCGTGCCGCGGTTCTTAGGGTTTTTAAGCACTCGGGTCGCGACTTTTGGGAGGAAATTGAATTTTGTTATTGGTCTAAAATTGCAAGTTTGACAGAACGTGGGCATGGTGTGCTCAAGGCGTGATCGAGGTGTTGTCCGATTGTCCTTCAAAGTGCAAGCGCTGCACTTTTCGTCGTGAGGCAGAGACCCCGAGTGTTATATGAGGCGACGCCGGATATAACAGCATCCCCCCCCCCAAAGAAGGGGTGCCTCGGCATCCCTGCTTTTGAAAATTCGGGAGTCTCCCTCCTGTCGAAAAGTCATCGCTTGACTTTATTTCTTATTTAATAGTTTTATTTTTAACATTCTAATATTTATCTTTTACTTATTGAGTGCGCTTTTGCCCTTTACATGAATACATATTTATGGTAGTAGATGATTTATTGTATATAGTTAACAAAAAAGAAAAAAAAAATAGTTATTTTATAATAGTATATTGTTTAGTCGTTACATTTAATTTAAATTTGCCCGCGTTGTCTTGTTGGCAGAGTTACTGTTTTATCAGTAGTAGGGGCACTTTTAGTTTTTGTGTGATTATTGCGTACAGATGGGGTTCTTGTCTTGCGCGCGATGATTTAAAGTTAGTCATCTGGTGGCGCATTAAATCTTATTATATTCCCGCTCTTTCATATCTTTGCTGAGCAGGGGTTTTATTGTTTTAACTCGTGGCAAAGTGTTAAGTGTCGGCGTAAGGAGAAATAGTGAAGATTTAGTCTTAATAAAATAGTACCGTAAGGTATTTATGTTGCGTAGTGGAAGAAAGAAAAGAAGATTTTGGTGATGTATACCAGTAAGAGGAACTATGAAGGATATGGAACTTGGTTCCAATATGTGACTGCCGTTTTTCCGGAGCGGGTGAGTTTCTAAAATTATTAGTAATAATACAAAGAAAATGAAGAAGTTAAATAATGAATTTTTACAGGATTTGCGGTACGGCGTGGAACTGTTACGTGCTTTGCAGGGGCCAATTACTCCGGGAGAGGCTATTGGGGTCGTTAGGCATCTTTGCGATCTTTTTGGGCCTGTGGCTCCAGAAGTAAGAAAGGCCGCCGCCTTCTATTTTTTGTTTGAGTTGGAGGATCCAGGCACTTATGAAGAGGTGGTCGCTCCCAATTTTTTGGAGATCGCAACATTGCGGATTGCGATAACCGAATTTGTTTATCAAGGTCTTGCCTTGTAAAGTAAGTTTTGGTATTTCTTTCTCGCCCCTTTTTTTTTTGAAAGAAAGAAGAGAGAAAAAAAAATTTTGTTAAAATAAAAAGAATTTTTGCAGGGTGTCAGGTTTTTGCTGACTGGGCCCGTATCACAACGTCTCCCGGCCACTTGCTATTGGAACGAAGATCAAGAGATGATAATATATAAAACAAAATTGTACTTTTTATGTTAAATATTTTTCAATAGAGTTAAAAATAAAACTAACACAAAAAAATAGAAATTAGAAAAAGTTTTTTTTTTTTTTTTTGTTTAATTTAGTTATTAGATTTAGTAATAGTTTTAATATAATAATTTAAGCTTTTTATTAAGGTCGTTGGGTAAGCAGTTGGATAGAGGAAGGGGGTTAGTTGGGGACTTGGAAGGGACCGTTTGTGTGTGTTAGTAGGTAGGCGTAGTTGGGAGGCGGTTATTAGCAATTAGTGGTAATGAAGTCGACTAGCTTGGCTACTGTTCCTTATTACCATCGCTTCTTGTATGGTAATTAGTTCGCCGCGGTTAAAATAGAGTTCTTATTGATTTATGTGTTGGATCTTTTTAATAATTCAACCGCCGACAGATGACTCACTTTGTATTAATTTGAAACGATAGAAACATTATGTTTAATTTGCTGCGTTCTATATTGCAGGTTGCTATTTATTACACAAAATTTGTATTGTAGAGGGAAAGAAGAGGGGGGGAAAAAAATAAAAAGAATTGAAAAAGAAGAGAAAAAAAAAATTTTTTTTTTTTTTTAAATTAATATCCTTTAAAATTTTTTTTTTTGTTATTGATTCTTTTCTTTTCTTTCTCTCACGGGAATGAAATATATAGGTAAGATGTATGTGCTTGATTCTAATGTTTATTTAATAACAATAAAAAAAAAAGAAGAATATATAGATATAGATGTAATTTTACAGAGATATTTTCTGTCTTGTTTTTAAATTTTTATTCATTCTAGTCGTAGTCATAGTCGGCGAGTCGAATGCCGGTCCGGGCTGGAGTTGATGGTGTTACCATCTGTCGTCCGTGAGTTCCTGGTAGACTCTGTTGGTGTCTTGCTGGTCCTGGAGATCTTGACCGAGTTGGGTACGTTGAAATTGTGTCCGTGAGTTCGAATGTTTCGTTCGTCTTTCCTTGGAACGATTTTTGTTTTTTTGTTTTAAATTTTTGCAGAGGTTTGAGGCAGTTGCAACAACAACCGTAGTAATAATATCCAAAGAAAAGTGCGAGGGATGTTATAATTGAGAGCACTGCGCCTGTGTTTGCGATTGTGACGTACCGATGTTTTGACTCTTCTTGATGGTGAAGTCCAATTCTCGTGAGTCTGTTCTCGTTTCCTTCGAGGCTGTCGCCCCATGGAGAGAGTAGGGTATTTTCCCCTACTGGTTCTTCGGCGATGTTTGTTAGCAGATGAGGTGGTTTTGGTTTTTCGGTGAGGTTAGTCACCAAATGTGTTAAGTTTATGGTGGGGAAGGCGAAGATACCGATTGTGTCTGTTTCTTCTTCGGTCCCTTTGATTACGAGATGATTATTTGTTAGGACGCAGCCGGGGGACAAGGTGAAGGTGCCCGAGCCATGGATCTGGTGTTCGATGCGTATTTTTGAATCGCATGTTGTTATAAAGTTTTCTGGCTTACAGGTGGAATAAGCCCAGGAATTTGATTGATGTAATTTTATTAGTTGCGTTGAACATTTAGGCAATATTCGGACGTCACATTGTTTCATTGTCTCGTTGTTTGGCTTTAAATAGAGCTGTAGTTCGCACTCTGTGTTGTCTTTTATTGGTTTGAGGGGGACGTTAATTTCACAGGCTAGGTCTGTTGAAATTGTTTTGCAATTTTTTATGGTTTCCGTGTCCGCTAAAAAGTATTGATCTTGGAGGGCGTCTATTGCGAGATAATCCTTGCTTGGGTGGATCAGTAGGCTTCTCATGGCTCCTCCGATTGTTTGAGGGACAGGTATAGGTCTTATTTGATATAGTTGGAATGTGATTTGGTTGAACAATGGTAAGGTGATTATAATTAGGAATTTATTATCTATTCTTCCCGTGTTCACCTTTGCGATGTTGGAAAGGGTCTGGAGATTTACGTGGTCCACTGGTTGAGGGGGATTTAGGTTGGGAAAACGTGTCGTAATATCTCTTGTTGCATTTTTCAGTTGGTCTGGTGAAAGAATTCCTCCTGGGACGACCCCTCTCTTAGCGTCTTCTATCGCTGACTCAGCTTCCTTGAGGTAGCGTAATAGACTCGACGTTCTTTGTACTCTTTCGTCGGCTCTTTGCATAAAATGTAGACGTAGTTTCATTTTCTCGATCTCGCTCCCGACTTTGGTGGCGTAGCTGTTGATTGTGTTGGACAACAGGGTGACTCTGGCTTTAGTGTTGTTTTGATCGGAGATGATTTTGTTTATTTCTGATTTTATTATATGCGTTGAGTTGTTTACGAGTGTTGTTATCTCTCTTTGGTCGTTGTATAATTTGTCTATTTCATGAGAAATGTGTTCGTGGTCGTCGTAATCCATAAGTCCGAAGGCTTTTCGAGCTATGGATCCTACGAATCCAAACCAGGGGGTCCTTCGGTTTCGGATTTTAGTTGATGTAGTACTGTCTGCTTGTTTTAGATTTTGTTTTAATCGATTGATTACATCCTCTCTGTCTCTTTCTAAGTCTTTTAATATAGCTTCTTTTCCCAGGATTGCGCACTCCGGGGGAGAGAAGTATGATAGACAAGTTTGGCGGCTTTCTTTATCGCTGTATGATGACATCTCTTGCCAAGGAGATATATTGATGATGGTTCCGACGTCTATGGTAGAGATTATTTTCCATTCTCGTTCTATTAGATGGATAGTTTTGTATTTTTCGTATAGGATTCCTGGATTGGATGAAGCTGGCTGAATTATTAGAGCGTCTTGACCTGATTCCATAAACATGATGAGTAGGCAGCATATGTTGACTTGGAGTAGCCGCATATTTATTATATTATGTTTTTTGTATCGTGTTACTTGGTGTGGACGTGATCGTCTGTAACAGGAGTGTGTTTATTTTATTCAATAGCTCTGTTCAGTTTGCTGGGATGTTTGATTATGCGTTTTCCATTGGGAAGTTCCAATATCAGACAGCCCTTATCGGTAATTTCTACGATCTCAAAAGGACCTTTATAATAGATATTGAGTTTATTTTTCCGAGTTTCGTTCAAATTGTAAGCGAAATCTCCTACTTGAAAATCTATTGGATGTAAGTTTTTATCGAATCTTTCTTTAGATCTTAATTTTGATTCGACAAGTGAATCGCGAGCGACGCTCCGGGTGTGATTTAATCGATTCATTAGGTCAATCAGATAATCGGGGTATGTTTCAATTTTTTCATAATCGGGGAACTCGGTTGGAGCGCGAGCCTTTTTACCGAAAACTAACTCGTGAGGCGTGAATTTTGTCCCACTATGGACCGAGGTGTTATAGTTAAACATGGCCATGGGTAAGTATTCGTCCCAGTCTGAGAAGGATTCGACAAACACTCTGAGATATTCAACAAGAGTTTGATGGCTTCTCTCCAGTGATCCGTTAGCTTGGGGATAGTATCCCGAAGTTGTTACTCTTCTTATTTTTAATATTTCCGACATTTTTGCCAAGAGTTTTGAGGTGAATGATGTTCCTCTATCCAACAAGATCGTTCTCGGACATCCGTATAGGCAAATATATTGATTGATCAGGGCCTCTGCGATCGTTTGGGTCCTGATATCCGGTATTGCTATAGCTGCGCAATGTTTTGTAAAATTATCCTGTATAGTGAGGATATGTACGTTGCCCTTTGCGGTCATAGGTAGTGGCCCTACGGTGTCGATCGAGATTTTTTCGAACGCGTCGGACGGTGTATCGGTGATTACCATAGGTTGTTTAGTTTTTATTCTGGATAATTTCTTCTGTTGACAAGTGTCGCATCTCAGGATGTATTGGTAAATTTGTTCTTTCATTCCTGGCCAGTAGAAATTTTCTCTTATTCTCCAATAAGTCTTGAGGACTCCTTTATGTCCTCCGATCAGGCTTGCGTGTTTTTCTTTGATGATTTCGGGTCGTAGTTCTTCGGCTGGTACGGAGATTTCTCCGTCACAGAGCGTTATTTGTACAGGGCAATCTCGTAGTTCTTTCATCAGGTGTTGTTGTATATTTATGGACCCGAATCCATCTCCATTTTGAGCCATTCTTAGGGAGTGAATTTCGTAACGTTCTAATGCGAGGCGAAAGCTTTGAAGGCCGTTTATTAAATCTTCACTGGATATTTTAGTCCGATGATATTCTCCGACAAAGATAGAGAAAATCCGATATTTGCCAATTTTTGTCACCAGGACATCTCCTTTACGTGGTTTGGCCTGTTTCAGATCGTCAACATCGATGAATTTGAGGTCACGGAGTAACTTTGCTGTTGGGGTGGCTAGTTCGCAGTCTGTAGTGAGGAAGTGAGCGATGTTATCTCGAGCGTAAGTGAGTCCATCTCGGCTCTTTAATAGTTCCACTACTCTTAGTTCGTCGGGTCTATCTGACACTGGTTCTTCCGAGTTTATTGATTTTTCCATCCCCCCCTCTAGGTTTTTGTTTAGAGGCTGGTTATTGGTTGGCATTGTTTTCTCATCGGAGGAAGTTTCTAGAGGTTCTATGATGATTGCTGCTTTTCTCTCTTGACTGTGAAACCTTATTGGCGTGGAAGAGTCATTGTTTGCCGGTGGAGTTGCAATTTTTGGATTTTGTTGAGCTGTCGAGGATGTTTCGCGTGAAGTCGTGTCTTCTTCTTCGTTAGATAATTCCGGAGACATAGGTGGATTATTTGTTATACCCGGGGTTTGAGGTATAGGTTCCAGAAAAGAGACTCTTTTCTTTGATTTTTCTGTGTTCTCGGGCGCTGTAGAAGTAGTTGCTACAGGAGATCCGAAGTCTAAGAACCGGCTGGAGCTTGCGCCAGGTGAGTCTGCGGTATTTATTGTAGGTAGTTCTGATAGTCTGGTCCTCATCTGAGTGATGACAGATTGATCTGGTATGGGTCTATACGGGGTTGACCCTTGGTGAACGCTAGTTTCGATTATTGATCTTGACTCTGGATCCCACTTGATGCCCTGTGATTCAAAATTTTCTATCATTGTACGAACTAAAGTTGGTGTTTCTGGGGCCAATTGGATGGTGGTATCAGTGATGTCGGTACTAGGTGAGAAGTCATCTGTAGGAGATTTTTCTTGGTTAATTTCCGGGCTTTTCGTTGTAGGTCGAGTTACGATTACCGTGTTGTCTGGTTCGCTGATGTCACTGGTACTATCCCGGTCCTCGTTTGCTTCTTCCGAGATAAACTCATTTATGGTTATTTCAGCTTCTTCGCTGGCTTCTTCGTTGAATGTCTTTTCCAGTGATCTTATTTGTTTAAAATTTTCGATAGATCTTTTTACTTCTTTTATTACGTCAGGACTTGGCACAGGTACTGGTCGCCACCAGCGGGGATTTCCTTTAGGAATTGTTGGTGATAAGGGAGGTCGGGATGGGGTGTGGATTTGATTATCGGATAATTCTTCAATTGTTCTTATGGTGTTTTGAACGTTAGGAGTATTTTCTGTGGATGATTCAGTGATTTCTCCAGACGATTCTGTCTGTTGTGGAACTATGGGGGTCTCTTCTTCTTCTTCATTTCCATCGTCGCCAGAGTCAAAATAGGCCGGGGGAGTTAGTTCCCTAATTGAATCTCTAGCTGGTAGAGATGGACTAGCTTCCCCCCCCCCTCTAGGTTCTGGAGTGTGGAACACATCGTCATCTCCAACGTGATCTTGACCCAACCCTTCGGCTTCTTCGTCGTTGCTGGAGGTGGCGGGTTCCATGTAATTAATGGGATTTTTATGAGATCCTCTGCGTAGTTCCGACCGTAATCGAGAGGCAATCGTTTGTCGAATCTCTGGAGCGCTCTTGAGGGCTGGCCGATTTTTTGAACCTAAAGGTCGTCCAGGGCGGCGTTTTGGAGGATCTGAGGTGATTTTCTCAACTCCTGTTGCCGGTAACAAGACGGCTTCTGGTATGTTTTCTTGGCTGGTGATTCTAGAGGGCTCGTTAGGCGTTTCCTCCTTTTCTTGGAGCTCTTGTTTTCCTTCTGGACGTCCTGTAGGGTTGTATGAGAGTGCATCCGCGTATTGATCTCCGACGTTGGTCCGGATAGCGATCTTGAAGTGGAATTCGTTAATTTTTGATCGCCATTTCCGTTGTCTGTCTGTGAGATCGTGTGTGTCTCGTAGCCAGGCTACACAGGCCTTTTTTGTTTGAACGGTGAATTTTTTTCCGTATAAATAAGGACGGAACTGCTGGATGGCATATACAACGGCGAGACATTCTTTTTCGTCCGGAGTATAGCGTAGTTCTGCGTCACGTAAGACTCTGGATGTGCAGGCTACGATTTTTTCATTTTTATTTAAATTTTCTGCTGGGTCAGTGGAGTTTAATTCTTGGCTCAGGATACCCGCTATGCCTTCTTCTGAAGAAGTGACCGCTAAGATGAAGGGCTTGTCAAGATCTGGGAATGAAAGGGTTGAATTTTTGCACAAGGCGTTCTTGATGTCTTGAATGGCCCTTTCGGCTTCTTCGGTCCATTTAAAAGGTTTCGTTTTTCGAGTTAAATCGGTTAACGGTTTAGCTCGAAGGGCGTAATTATCGATGAATCGGCGATAGTAGTTTGCCAGGCCGAGGAATTTTCTCATCTCTCGTTGGTTACGGGGATTCGGAGCGTCTCGGATTGCTTGAATTTTTTTAGGATCAGGTTTCACTCCGTCTCGAGAGATGACATGTCCGAGATAGTCGACTTCTGAGCACAAAAATTTGCATTTGTCTGGTTGTAGTGTGAGCCCTGCGTCTCGGAGTACTCGAAATAATCGTCTGAGGCGGATTCCGTGTTCTTCTAGAGAACGAGCGTGGAGGATGATGTCGTCTAAATAAATTAGTATCCATGGTAAGCAGCTCAAAGTTGAATTCATCATCCTTTGGAACGTGGCTGGGGCTCCTTCTAGTCCGAAGGGCATTCTGGCGTACTCGAAGTGTCCGAATGGAGTGGAGAATGCAGTTTTGTGGGCGTCTTCGGGGTCCATTTCTATTTGATGAAACCCACTGGCGAGATCGAAGACGCTGAAATAGAGAGCATCTCCTAGTTGATCCAGGATGCCGACTATAGAGGGTAATGGGTATGCGTCTCCTATGGAGATTTTATTTAGATCTCTGAAGTCGATTACCATTCTCCATTTCTTGGCTCCTGTTTTGGGGTCTGCCTTCTTTGGGACGACCCATACCGGGGAATTATATGGAGATTTAGAGTTTCGTATAATTCCCTGTTCCATCAAGCTGTCGATTTGCCGTTGGATTTCGTCTTGGTGTTGTTTAGGGAAACGATATTGTTTCACGTTGACTGGTTTATCAGTTATAGTCGGAATCTTACAGGTTGCTCGATTAGAACATCCTAATTTGTCACCAGGTAGGTGAAAGATGTCGGTGAAGTCTTGGACAATGTCGGTGATTTGTTGTCGCTGTTCTATATCGAGATGTTGTAGTGGAAATTTATTTAAAATTTCCGTTGCCCGTTGTTCAATGGTCTTGATCTTTGCTGGACCGTCGTCTGTAGAGTCACTGGAACTGTTGAGTGACTCTTCAATGTGGAATTCATATTTTTCGAGGATTTGAGGGTCTAGTTCGATCGTGACGGGCTCGTCAGTTGTATTAATGACCATACAGGTGCCCATTCCTTCGTCTACAGTTACTAAAGCTTCGCCCATAAATAGGCCTACTGGAAGGTCTATTTGAGGCAGATATCCTTGGGTCAGTCCTGGATTTTTGATGGGAACTGGAGCGAACATTTTTGTTCTGGGAGGAACGGTAAAGATAGACGGCTCGAAGATGTCTAGGCTAAAAGGTATAGGCTCTAGAGGTCGAGCCATGACGGTAAGAGTTTGTTCGTAGTATGAGATCTCGGCTTTCTCATGTTCTAACCAGTCGTTTCCGAGTATCTCCACTCCAGGGACCGGCAGATCTTCTCGGCTTACTTGACATTGGACTGGTAGTCCGAAAATTTTTAACTCGACTGTACCGAGCGTTTGTACTGCTTCGCCGCTGATTCCCCGTGCGATTAATCGGTTATTCGGGTTTATGTAAGTTCCAGGTTGAAGGGCTGATTTATTGATGATCGTGACGTCTCCTCCTGTGTCTATAATGAAGCGTTGATATTTTCCGAGTAGAAGCGGACATGCTAATTCGATTTTGGGACCACCGCCTACCGCGAGCATTTGAGATTCGCAGGATCCTCGCTTTATGATGAACGGGATCGGACGAATCGGCTGACTTCTCAGGACCATTGTATGCCAATAAAATGAGATGTTGGCTTGTTCTTTGGCAAGAAATTCGCTACCGAGGATGGCTAGGTAGCCTCCTAGTCGGCGAGGTACTATCCGGAACGGGATGGCCTTGTCGAACAGACTGAGTGTGACGAGTCCGATGATCGGTTGTTTGTTTGTTCCGATCCCGTTCACTTGCCCGAAATTTTCGTAGATGAAGGTGGTGTCATCTGCTAGGGCTTCGATGCTGATGAAATTGTAGTTTGCTCCGGAATCAATCAGTATTTCACAGATGTTGTTAAGAAATTTTGGGTTTTTAACTGTGATTACTGGTCCCCGGCCGGTGACTAGGGCGATTCCATTCACTAATTGTGTTGACGGTACATGGCTGCTGTCATTTGTTGAGGCAGTTGGGGCTGGCTCGTCTTTACCTCGGTCGGACGAGCGCCCATCAAGTTTAAAGAAGGCTCTAAAGGATCTTCCTCTTTCTTGAGGTTTCTCTTCGGGCAGCCTGGGCAGTTGCAGATCTCTGAGCTCTTAATGTGTCTTTCTAACAGTACTGGTGATGACTCAGAGTATATCCCCATTGATGTAACTAGGGATGGCCCTTGCGGCGGTTGCGTTGATTGCACTATTCCATGTGTTCTTGTTTGCTGGTATTGGGGACGTTGATTTTTAGGAAAATATTCGGGGTTTTGGGAAGAATATTGGGGTTTAGTTTGTGGGGGGTATTGAGGATTATACTGAGGGTTGTAGGGAGGACGGGAGGTGTAGGGTTTGTAGGAAGGATTATAATTTCCAGGGTGATTTGGATTTTGATAGGGAGTTCGATATTGGGAATTTCTTTGTGTGTAATTGTTGTTATTTTGAGGATAGTTATTGTTGACGGAATACGCCATCGCTTGAGGATCTTCGCAATCTGAATGTTCGCATTCGTTGTTTCCGCAAGGTGGTAGTCCATACCAGCCTTGAGTTGCAACTGGATAGTCTTCGTAGTATTGTGGTTCTTCGGTAGCGAGATTTGATATGCTCGGTGCATTGTAAGCGAATGCGACCGGTTTCGGATTGACATAGAGATCTGTTTCCGGTTTGGACCACGGGTGTCCATGGGCTGGGGGTCCTTGTTGATTATTTTGGAAATATCCTCGTGGGCCGTTGTTGCGAGGATAGTGATTCCCATTTTGATCTTGAGGAAATTCTCTTTGTGAAGGTTTCGGATTTTGAAGCCTCATGTTGTTATCGTATTTTAGTATTTGTTCTTGAATTGACTCATATAGCGCGGTTAACGTTGTGTGCTGTTGAGTCGAGGCGAGGCATTTCAAATAATCTGGTAAAGATTCGAAAAATAGATCAACCGCCAGACGGTGAGCTTGATTGGTAATTGCTACGCGATCGGCGTTTGGGACTGCAGCCTGTATTTTACGAAGCATAGATCTTAATCGGTAGTAGAAGCTCTCGACTGCTTTGAATTTTCCCCTCTGGAATGAGGTTAATTTTGCTAAGTTTATTCGAAGCGGGTCTCCGAGCCGAAAGTGGCTTCGTAGAACGTTGACGAGTTCTTGTACGGTTCGGATTTCCATATCTTCGACGACGTTTCTTGCACGATCCCTCAGCTTCTGGAGGATGCGTCCGATAAAGGGCTGTTGATTATTTTCGGGCATCATATGTAGCCAATCTTTTAGACGGTTGTCGAATTCTTCATAGCTAACATCTCCGTCTCCGGTGAATGTGGGGAGAGCCTCTTCCATCTCTTTGGTGATTTTATAGTAGTCCTTCTTGGGTTCATTCCGCGTGAGGTCGAATAATTTGACTCCTTGTCGATTACCTTCATTGTTGTCTTCCTCTTGTATCCTGCGGAGCCGCTCCGCTTCTCTGGCCCGTTCTGCTGCTGCTACCGTTGCTGCTGCTGCAGCTGCTTGTTCTGGATTTGGAGGTGCCATTGTTGTTGTTTTATACAATTTCGGGATCTAAAGTATTTTGAATAGTCCGACTGGAGCTGGGATGTTACTTATTATCCTAGGCTTCTTAGATGGCGTTTCTTCGACGAGACAATTTAATTGGATAACTGGGATCTGGTTTATCCAGTTGATTACTTTGGTGTATACTTCAATAGGGATCGCGTTGTTCGGTTTTGGAACGATCCTCGTTGCTCGTAAAACAGCAGCAAGGTGTTTCGAAATGACCTTCTAGTCAAGGAACTGCTACTATTGTAACAGCACCCCGTAAGCGAATTGTAGAGTTTAATCAGCACTAGTTCACAGCTGTTAATATGATAAAATAATAAGATAAAAATAATAAGATGTGGACGAACTTGAAAAGAATTTTTCGCGTCAGCAAAATTGAAACGCGATAGCTAAGTGTGTTTGCGATGGGTAAGTTCAACGGACGATGCGTTAAGGAACTAAAAGTCTTAGTCAGCAAAATTTCTTTTTCAATGCAACAGTGTAATATTAAAATAATAAAATGATATTGGAGGAATGATTAAAATAATGTTTTAAAGCAAATAAAAATATATTTTTTTTTTTTTTTGTTGAGGGCCGACGCCCTAGTCTAACATAACAATATTTCGTTTGAGAGCTGATTTTTGCGTTAGCAAAACTAATTATTAAAGGACTCGGTGAGTTTAAAGAGTGGGATTAAAATTTATATTAATAAACTGGAATGTCTGAATCAGCAAAAAAAATTTTATATGCAAGAATTTAACGATAGAATAATGAAACGATATTTTACTCGGAATAAAAAAAAATTTAAACTTTATGAGCCAACGCCCTAGATTGAAGGAAATTTGAAATAAAGACGGTATTTAAAGGTTCGATCAGTTCATAAGGGAAAAGAATTTCCGTTTTCTAAATTTTGAGTGACAATTTTGCCAAAATTTTCGAAAAGTTAAAGAATTTTGAAAATTTAAATATGACTTTCGTTTCGGGTAAGCCGAAAGGATGCGTTCGAATCCCACCACTGCCACCAAAAATCTAATCTGTTATGTCCGAATTAATTATAATTAAATAATTATTGGTAGAGTGGGCCTTGAGGAGGCTCGGACACGCTTTTAGATAGATTTTCTCTTGTAGATAAACTACAAGAGTTTTATTTTTAATGTGGATTTTGAACGCCTCCCGGTATCCAAGAGTTCCAAACGGCGAATTTAAAGAGAAGTCGATTACAGGAACCGAACTTACCTTCGTCCCTTATAAATTCAATTGTTGATTTAAATTTGAGTTGTCGATCGGTAGATCCTGGATTGGTTTCTCTTCCTTCTCTCGTGGTTAAGATCGATGTAATGAAAGAGGTTCAGGAACTAATCTTAGAAATGATGGGTTCCACGATATTCGGAGTTTTACTGTTTATTCAAAATTTTAGCCCTACGGGCGAAATGCATTCAATGCACAATATTTCACTTAATAACTATTTACTTATAACTATATTTAGTGATTTAGAATGTTTAATTATGAGTTCGTGAACAGAATAACGACTCTGGCGAATACGTAGATCCACCCTTAATTAAATAACAGATCGAAAAGTTGGAATTTAGAGAAAGATATCACTACGGACAACGGGGCCTTCGATCCTGCTCGAAGAGCACACTGGCGCGATTCGTAGACGATATAATTTAAACAATCAAATAGGACAATAGTGAATTTAGAAGTTTGTATAAGCGACCTAGTGCTTTATACTGCCTCGTACGTAACGCGGTACGGGGACACACACGGGTTCTACGAGGATACCTTCCCTCGTATTCTTTGATAAAAGATTGAACGCGCGTGCCGCGGTGCTTAGGGTTTTTAAGCACTCGGGTCGCGACTTTTGGGAGGGAATTGAATTTTGTTATTGGTCTAAAATTGCAAGTTTGACAGAACGTGGGCATGGTGTGCTCAAGGCGTGATCGAGGTGTTGTCCGATTGTCCTTCAAAGTGCAAGCGCTGCACTTTTCGTCGTGAGGCAGAGACCCCGAGTGTTATATGAGGCGACGCCGGATATAACACACTGAACTCCTCCTAGACGGCTGGACCGATTTTGATGAAATTTTTCGTGTGAGTTCAAGGGGATTCGAAGATGGTTTAGATTCACAATTTGGTCCACTGGAAAATGTTTATTTAACTAATTTTTCATTTATAAGTAGTTGTTAATTTGGAAATGTTTTACTTTCGATCCAATAGACTGCGCTGTCATCGCAGCATTAAATATTGAATATTATTCTATATTAATTTCAGTTAGTCCCGATAGTTAGTGCTGCGATCAAATTGAGAAAAATATCTGAAATTTTATTGTTATTATTGTGTTTGTTCAAGTCGTGTGCTAATTAAAATATTAACTACGAATAGAAATTGATGTTTGAAGAGTTTTGAAGTGTGCCTAAACAACGATACTTTTTGCGAATTTAGAGTGGAATCGAAGTAAGTATATTTTGTATAAATTTTTTATCAAATTTACACGTGAGTTATAGAACAACCAACCTAACCTATAAATTTATTTGTGTAGGTCATAAATTTTTTTAATTGTTTTTATTATTCATGTTTTAAATAAAAAAAAATTATTAAAAAATTAGAAAAAAATTCTATTAAAAATTATATACTTCAAACAAATTATTCATTTTCAAAACTAAGACATAAGAAAATAAAAATACACGTTTTTCATCTAAAATTTGTTACAATAAATCGTTTTCGGTGATAATTAAAAATTTTATTTTCAATAAATAACTCATATTCATTGTGGATTATTTAAGTATATTTCGTATAAATTTTTCATCAAATTTACACGTGTTTTTGTTACGACCATCCTAATCTCAAAATTATTTGGTAGCTTATTGCCTTCATAACATATTTTTCAATTGTTTTTAATAAAAATTATTTATTTTTTAAATAAAAACAATTATTTAAAAGAAAACTATCAAAAAATTAAAAAAAAAATTCTATTAAAAATTATTTACTTTGGAAAAAATTATTCATTTTACAAATTATCAAGCAAAAAAATAAAATTACACGTTTTTTTATCTAAAATTTGTTACAATAAATATTTTTTGTTAATTAATTAAAATTTCATTCTTAATAAAAAACTCAGATTCGTTGCGTATTATATATGACAGTATTTTTTTTTCTGCAGAAAAATGCCACGTCTTCGAGGAAGAGCCAGAAATATTAATTGACGTACTCGCAATTGGTACTCGCACGAACGCGCAATTGGTCCATGATCGTCGAATAAATAGAACAGATGATGAACACTCGGCGGATAATGCAAATCTGAGAGATCAAGTTGCATCTACACGTGCGAATGAAAATTCAGTACAACGCACTCGACGTCTTCGTGCTAATACAGTAAGACGACGATAGGTACGTCAACAAGCGACGGATGCACATAGAGAACGTAACCAACGCCAGATGCAAAATGATCGAGCATTGACAAGAGCATCACTCAATCGCCTTGCGTTTGAATATGATCCTGAAATCAACTCTTCGTCACATGCATTGATCTCGATTGGTAGTATGGCCAAAGAGTGTTAACATTGTCATGCTTTCAAGTACAAAGGTGAATCAGCTGGTTTATGTTGCGCATCTGGAAAAATTTCACTGCCATCGCTAAATCCACCGCCGGAACCTTTAAAAACACTTTTAGCTGGCACCACATCTCAATCGAAATTGTTTTTGCGAAAAATTCGTAAATTCAATTCATGCTTCCAAATGACGTCATGTGGAGCAACAAAAATTGTTCATAATGAAGATGGTCGTAATTTCGAAACGACATTTAAAATTCAAGGTCAAGTGTACCACCAAATTGGTTCATTGCTCCCAATACCTGATGCCGATCCAAAATTTTTACAAATTTATTTTATGGGCAATGAAGAGCAACAATCACACACACGCTGCGCTTATAACTATATAGAGCAGATGGAGGAACGAGAAATTGTGGACATTTTGGAAACGTTTTTGCAAAACCATAACCAGTTGTTGCAATTGTTCAAGACTTTTTCTAACAGACTGCAAAACGACAACTACGCCATTATCATTAAAGCAGACAAAGTGCCCTATGGAGAGCACGCAGGCACATATAATGTTCCAACTATTAATGAAGTTGCAGTTATTATGGCTGGTGACCCATGTGAACGTCGGGATATTCGCATTCAACGCAGAGATAATACGATGCAAATAATTCAAGACAATCATCGTTCTTACGATGCATTGCAGTATCCGTTTATATTTTGGGAAGGAGAAGATGGATACCATTTAAATATTAAACAAAGGATTCCAACTACAGGTACAACTTAGACAAGATAGACTATCTTACAGATTTTTTTTTTCAAATAATTTCTGTATCTCTCATATATATATATATATATATATATATATATATATATATATATATATATATATATATATATATATATATAAATATATATTTGCAGGTGAAGAACTGATCAAGAAAGTTAGTGCTATGAACTTCTACGCATATCGATTGATGATTCGTGCTAATGAAGACAATACCATTCTTCGATGCAGACAGCTATTTCATCAGTATATTGTCGATATGTACGTAAAAATCGAAAGTGAGAGATTACGATATATAAAATTTAATCAAATAAAACTTTGTGCTGAGGAGTACATTCATTTGCGTGACGCCGTTATTGGTAACGTAGATGCAACTAATGACATCAACAACATCGGTAGCGCATATATTCTGCCATCATCATACATTGGTAGTCCGCGTCATATGCAAGAGTATATTCAAGACGCCATGGCTTACGTACGTGCATATGGCCGACCAGATCTTTTTATCACATTTACGTGTAATCCAAACTGGGATGAAATTCAAAGTTTGTTGTTGCCAGGTCAAACATCGATGCATCGCCATGATATCACTGCACGTGTTTTTAAACAAAAATTAAAATCTTTGATAAATTTGATTACACATCACTCGGTATTTGGTGAAACACGTTGTTAGCTTTACTCTGTTGAATGGCAAAAACGAGGTTTACCTCATGCGTTAAGATAAGTTTTTGTAAATTAATAAATAAATGCTATAAAATAGTTCCAGTATAAGATTTTTTACCTTTACTTAAAACAAGTTAACACATCTTCTACATTTCACTTCACTCATACAGTATATGAATACTTACACACAGTATATACTCACATGCTACCGATCGGTCGAATTTGGATAAGTGTACATGTAATGACGTTAGATATTAATATAACTCTTGAATAATAATTTTCATCAAAACAGTCCAGATTGTTACAGCTTATTAAAGAATGTTTGAAATTTTCGAATTAACGACGTGTGTACAGGACAACGTCTGTCGGGTCTGCTAGTAATTTTATATAAATGGTTAAATACGAGAAAAATATTGTATGAAATTATATAGAATTATACATGATTCTATATACTTTTACATAATTATATAAAATTATATAAAATGACCGAGAACATAACGTAGAATTATATATAATTATACATACTCTTACATAATTATACAAAAATAGCTAAAAAATTTCTATATAAATATGTAGAATTAGACATAATTTTGCATAATTATATGTAATTTTATATTATAATATATAATTTTGTATTGTTATATATAATGATACGAAAATCATCTAAACTATTATATAAAACGATATATCACTACATATGATTATACATAATTCTGCATAATTATATATAAATGTACAAAATTAAGGAAAAAAAAATGTGTGTGTGCAAGTCACACACGGTAGAAGTGAAACTTCTGAAAAGTCCCTGAATAAAAATACTTATTGAAAAGTATTGAAAAAATGAACAGTCGCTTCTTGTAAACTGTATATTTATAAATACATAAAAAAAGAATTAGGATTATTGAAAACAATTTAAATCTCATCATTTTCGATACTTTTTAATAAGTATTTTCAATCAGGGGTAGGCTACGAGAGATTGAGATAGATATATAGAGTATCAGGAGTATTAGGATAAATGTAAGGTTAATTAATTTTACACTGAGCCTAAAAATTATTTAATATTTTAATAGGCTTGTTCAAGTTTACTAAGTTCTTCGCTGGACTGAGCTTAGATAAGTATACCTTTAGTCCAGTTGAGAAGAGGCAAAATAAAGACCTTACTCAGTAAAAATCGCTAAGAAGAAATTTCGACGGGACTACTTGCATTGTTTTCTTATAGATATTCTTTAGAGAGAATGTAGTCACTTTTAGTTTTTGGTACATGATCTGCTAAGATCGCCCAAGAGCTAAGTAAACTTGCATGAGCCCGAAGTAAACAATTATTAACGTGGCGCTCTTTGATGAAAACTGGAAAAATTACAGTTTCAGATTGTAATCATTACAGATTTTATAAGAATTACATTGTAGAATTTAATATTTACATTGAAAGCTCTGAAAATTAACATTCAAAGTTTAAATTTAGAAAAATGTTATTTCGAACTGTAATTTTTCTATTTTTTAATACGGCGGGACACTTATTTTATTATTATTTATAACGTAATTTTTCGAGTTTTCTTTTTTCCGTGTAGGATCAACCCCATTTTGGGCCGTAACTAAGTGAAAAATTAAAATTTTTTTTTATTCTGCTTGTTTTTACGGTGCATTTAAGATAAAAATGTCGTGAAAGAAAAAAATAATGACTTTGATAGCTTTTATGTCTTCAAAAGGAGAAAATTTTGGCATTCATTTTTTTGGATAAAATTTCTATTTTATATTTTTTTGATGTTTTAGATATATTTTTTTAAAAAGTACATGAAAAAACGAATAATTTGAAAAAAAAAATTGTTCAATGTGATGAAAAAAAAAAATGAACATGGCTTAGCTTAGGTTGATCTCACTTGTAAATAATAACCATCTTTGAAAAACAGCGTCAATTACTGTTTTTGATCTGGTAGTTTTTGGCATAATTGTAAAATTAACGAGATGAAAATATTCACACAAATAAAAATGCATCAACACGCTTGCTTCATATTAAAGCTTATTCATACGCAGGCTCAAACACATGTATTAACCCTTCAGTACCCTCGCTATGAGAATTTTTCTCACGCAACAACATTCAACTTATAGGATGTCGCTGCAGTGCAAGTGAGACACTAAAAAGAACGTAGGTACTGAAGGGTTAAACACAGACTAACATAAACATGTAGAACGCTCGGACCTGGAGCAAGATATAGATATAGATATACTGACTATCCCACTACACAGGAGCATACATATAGACAATGCTTAGTAGACGATAGTGGGGATGCTACGAAGAGTCGCATAAAGAGGAGACCGAGAACGTCTAAAGTGTTCTATCTCATTCTCTCGCCGGCTGAATCCTATACATTTATGTGTTTGTGTCTCTATAGACTTATTTTTTCGTTTCATCGAGTTTGAAATCACAACGATTCTAAAGAAGTTTCACTTCAAAAATATATCCAAAGTTATATACAATTATATATAACTCTGAATAATTATACATGAATCATATATAATTATATATAATTGCATGATCGAGCAAGTTCGCCGAAGGCGACCGAAGCTCGATCATAATTATGACGATTATATTTTTCGAAAGATTATACTTGTAGTAACGTCCCAGTACGCTTATTATTCACCAACTTCAGATTATTTACTTAAATTAAAAAAATGAAGCTCACTCTCGTCACCTCGATACTCACCTGTTTATAAAGTTCAGCGTCAAAGAATTAAAAGATCACGGGTGGGTTGTTTTTTAAAATTATTAATAATATTCATCATTATTCTTTGTTAGTTATGGGGGTGAGAAGTGATCTTTCGAACAATATAATCATCATAATTATGACCGAGCTTCGCTCGCCTTCGGCGAGCTCGCTCAATCATGCAATTATAACTCATATATTGTTCGAAAGATCATACTTGTAGGATGTTTAGAGTGGACTGAAATGAAATTTCATTCAGAACACACATTTATTTATTAACTACAAAATACATATTTAATTAATTAAACAAAATACACATTGAGCATATTAATATATAAATTATTAAACTTATGACAATATTGCCCTAGCAAACTCATTATAATTTTGAACAATAGGCCTATTATAAAAATTATTAAAAACCTTTGACGTTGCAGCCCTGGCGGATTCGCGGTCACGATAAAATGATCGTCAAACGACGGTGAATGCACCGTGAATTCACAGTGTTGATAAATGTTTATCGCTTGACTATCGAACGACCGTCGTTTGACAGTGCCTGACGAGTATCGTTGTGAAAATTTTTCACTGTTACTTTATGATTTTTATTCTGTACAGTTATTATACTTCACTCGCCGAAAAATCAAATTTTTACTTGATTACCCCGATTTTTTACCTAAACAAAAATCGTAGATCGTCAGTCGATCGTCTGGCATTTGACAGTCATTCGAAAACATATAAATTGACAAAAAATCGTAACTCGGTGGTGGATGCACAGTGTTCTGTAAGTGAAACGACCGTGAAACAAGCGTATAATGTCGGTAAGTTAGAAATTTTTGCAAGTCAACGATGAGTAAGTGCTGACTATATTTTTGTTTTATTTCATAAGAAATTCTCAAAGTATATAAAAAGATAAGCAAATGAGAATTTTTAGTGAATACTCGGGATGAAAAATTTGAAAAAAGAAATTAAATTATTGTAATTTTATTTATTTTTAAGTAAAATCATAAAAAATTAATCAGATTACATACAATCAACAGAGATCCATCATTTCAATACTTTTCAGGAGAGTTTATGACCTACAGCAAGTGTTGAATTTTTTTCATAGTTTTAAATGAAGAAACATAATACTTTTTGTTTATGACAAATGTAATAATAACTATTGTTTTTTTAATCGGGAAATATTTTTTTCAACAATTCATTAGTTAATAAATTATAATTCATTTTCAATTCAACTTTGAACATATTTTCTATACCTCTAATATTTTCACTGTAATTCTACAAATTCGGATCCATTATTAAGGATTGGAGTTTTTTAGTAGACGAAAATTTTAATTACAAAATTACGGCAAAATTGTTTGTTATCAAGGAAGATTATTATGAGATATTTTTTTTTTTTTAATTAAATTTTAAGCAATTTATTTTCCATAACTTTTTTTATACAATTAATTATTTCACCGTAATTTCAAAATCAAGATTTTCATAATTATCAAAAATTTGAATCATTAATTACGATTATTATTTTGAATTTACGGAAGAAATATAAATTTATTTAACCTATTTTTATCTGTAAAATGAACAAAAAAAGGACTGTTTTGACACCTTATGAGGTGACTAAATAAAGTTTTCGGACAGTGTCTCAGATAGCTTAACTGGTAGGGCATTGGGCGCGCAACTAAACAATCTGGGTTTGAGTCCCGGTCTGAACTGTCAGAAATATTATTTTTGAAGTGAAACTTCTTTGCGCGCGTTGAGGGTAAAATTTCAAGGTCGCGTCACAATAATAATAATATGAGCGTCACAATAATCATAATATGAGCGTCACATTAAAGGACGCATATATGTACGTAGTCGGAGAGAAAAAGATAAAGATATAAAGGAAAACTATACTTTTACACTATAGAAATGTTATTTTCATGTGCGCATGCGTTGTATTTTAGACTGTAGGTACACTGCTCTTAAATATTATTATTATTATGTATTTTATAACCTCGTGTTTGTTTATACTGTTTTATTCATTCAGATATTTTTATAGTAACTAGTGGTAAATATTTATTGTTCGTTGACAGTTGATAAGAAATCCTTGTTGATCAAGCAGTTGTTCGCAGTAAGTAATACTTTATTTCTTTTTTCATTAATACTTATTATTAGATTTGAAATAAATGTATATCAAGTAAGGTATACATTATTTAACTGATGTAATATTAATAATATATTTATTTTTTTATATTTAATTGAATAATTAATTTTTTTAATAATTACATTTTTCTTTTTATTTTGATCACATGAATATGCGCAAAGTACCATGTATAACCTACATTCTCTATATTGCATTCTATATAATATTTATACTATCACTGTTGCCTGTCATTAATTAAGTTCATTATCTATTTTTATTGTTATTAATTTTTTTTTTAGTAATTAAAAATTTCAAAAAATAAAATTATAAATTTTTTTTATTTTAGTTTAGTGTTTAAATAAAATTACTATTTAATATAACGCATATGTAGTAAATTCGAAAATTTCTAATTTTATTTTATTTTCAGAAAATTTAACTACATACATTTATCAACAATCTATTAGCTGCACTCCGATGTCACCTAGAAAAAAACATAAAACACCAGCAGAACGTACTCGTGAATATAGAGCTCGGAAGAAGGCCCGAGAAAATCCTGCAAATCCAGAGCCATCTTGCCCTACGTCGATTGATGTTCAAGTTGAAGTACATCAGGAAAATTCTGTTTCGGATCCACCAAGAAAGTCAAAAACACCAGCAGAACGTAGTCGTGAGTATAGAGCTCGAAAGAAGGCCCTAAAAAATTCTGCAATTTCAGAGCCAACCTGCTCTACGTCGATTGATGTTCAAGCTAAAATACATCAAGAAAATTCTCTTTCAGATTTACCAAAAACGTCAAGAACACCAGCCGACTGTAGTCGTCAGTATAGAGCTCGGAAAAAATCTACGATGGTCCTTAAAAACTCAGTACTAAATGCTCCATCTACTGAAACCTTTTCAACAGATAATCCGTGTACTAAGGATCAAGAGGGTGCAATTTTATCTGAAGCAGATTTTATTATTAGAGACATTCCAAATACTACAACGACGCCAAGTATCAACAACGTTACGAGAGGCTTCCAGGCTAATGATTTGCGTGTACCTTATTCTACTTTTTATCATCATAAAAAAGCTCATGAAGAGTTTAAGACTAAATTCAGCAATAATCCGTACGGACATATTTGCTCAGTCTGTGATAGGTTGTGGTTTAAAAGAGATCTCAAATCTGCATCTAATCAACATCAACAGATTTTAAATACAATTCTTCCTCTTACATCTATAGAGAAGATTGCTTTATGCACTACGTGCTTTACATCATTGAATAAAGATAAAATTCTAATGATGTCAGTGTATAACGGGTTTAAATATCCACAAATCCCCGATCATTTACCACCATTGGATATTTTATCTGAAAGACTCATTTCACCTTGTCTTCCTTTTATGCAGATTCGACGTTTAAGGCATGTGAATGGTCAGTACGGAATTTTAGGACAAGTTTATTAATGTTCCAGTATGCGTTGATACAATGATGAAAAGTCTACCAAGAAACGTTGATGACGATTACTGTATTAATGTTCATATTAAACGAAAAAAAATTCATAGATCCAGTTATTTACACGGTATGATTAACAAGCGTACTATAAAAGCTTGGTTACAATTTTTGTTAAAATCTCCACTTTATACAATGTATGAAATAACATTGAATCAATCATTTTTCGAAAACGACTCAATCCCAACTAACGTTCCTCTAGAAGATATAAGTGAACACATACCCATTGAAGAGAGTTTAACTGCTCAACAACATACACTGTTATGGAATGAGGATCAATACTTACGTATTGCACCAGAAGAACAAAATACTCCACGGAGTTTGTTATTCGATGAACATGCGGAAGAGCTTTCATTCCCATCTATTTACTTGGGTCAATTTCGGAGCTTCAGAGAAGGAGTTAAGGCAACACCATTCACAATAGCTTCAAGTTAATTACGAAGATCTGATCGTCGAGCTGTAACACCGTATCATCTTTTATATGTTGCAATGAAAATTATGCGATTAAGAGTTCGTGATTCTCCTACTATTGCATTTAAACATGTTGGTAAAAATACAGCAGTCACTCGACAACAAATTGAGGACGAACAATATATTAATAACTGTATCGAAACCAACCTTGCTTTTCTACGATCAATTCCAAACTCGACATGGTATTGGTCTAATCGTAAAAAAGACCTTTTTGCTATGATTAGGCAACTTGGTAAACCAACAATTTTTTTGACAATTAGTGCTAATGAAATCGGCTGGACGGACTTAATTCAAAAATTGTACAAATTAAAACATTGTGGAGTCGACATTATGATAGAAGCTGCCGAAAACTTGCATTATCTGGAGAAAACGACTTTAATTAATGAGGATGATGTAACTTGCGCGATTCACTTTAACAAGTTAGTGAATGTTTTGGTTGCTATTTTGCAATCAAAAAAATTTAGTCCTTTTGAGAAATATTACGTTGTAGATTACTTCAAGAGGATTGAATTCCAACACCGCGGAAGTCCACACGCTCACATGTTACTATGGTTGAATAACGCTCCGGTGGATGCTCTAAATAATAACAAAATTGATGCTATAGCATTAATTGATTACTTAATTTCAGTCTCATCTGAAGAAGCATCAGGTAACATGAAACTTCAGATCCACAAGCACACATTTACGTGTTTTAAAGAAATTGTTGCCAATAGACCACAAAAGTGCAGGTTCGAGGCTCCTTTTATGCCTTGTCAAAGAACCATTATATTATTACCTATGCAGAAAGAAGAACCGGATTTTCAACATTATTCTAATCATTACAAGAGTATAGGATTAAATCTTGAAAATAAAGACTATCTCGATATGGATGCATTTTATGAAGACAACGATATACATTCAGATGACCACTATCATAATATATTGTGAGCTGGAATCAATAGACCCAGAGTATTTTTAAAACGCCAGCCACATGAGAAATGGCACAATCCATTTAATCCATTTCTTTTCAATATTGTGAAGTCTAACATGGATATTCAATTTATTACGGAAGAGTATTCTTGTGCCGCTTACGTCGCCGAGTACGTCAATAAAACCAACAGAGGAGTGAGCCATCTTCAACGTCTCATTATCTAAATTATGAATGAACATCCAGAATTTGATAATGTTGAAGTTACTCGAACAATCAGAGTCAATATGTTAAATAGTGTAGAGATGACGTCAAGAAGCTGCTTGGTATCTTTTACGAGAGCCAATGTCCAAATGTTCCACTGTTGTAACCACTATTCCCACAATGTGGCCTACTGATCGGCAGAGAATCCGAAAAACTCAAAAAGAATTAGACGCAATAGGTGTTGGAGATGATTCAACTGATATTTGGCGTGATGATTGATTCGACAAATATGAAAAGTGACATCAAGACTTGGAAAATGTCATACTCGCTCAGTTTGTTGCAAAATATACTGTTCAGAGCAACGGAACTTATTTAAAGAGAAATAAACAACGTATTATTCGCTATCGTAACTTTGATATGGCACAAGATTTAAACGAATATAAAAGAGAAATGGTGTCCTTACACTTTCCTTTCCGCAACGAAGATGCAGAAATTCTGTCGGAATTGAAATTCATCCAAATATATGATGAAAACGAGGATTTGATTTTAAATCGTCGACGAGAATTTGAATCAAATCTTGACATTCAAAAGACGATTTAAATTTGTCGCAATTTGTGTCGTAATGATATTAATCTTGCAAATGATGATGTTGAAGATGCAGCGACCAGATGCGCTGAATCTGATCCATATCAACATTTGTTTCAAAATGCGAATTCAGATATCAATGCTGACATTCGTTTGGCTGTACTGAACAAACTTGGACCCATTGCCAAGAAAAAAGAAAATTTGATGTCAAATGCAGACTTTTGTAAATTGATGAGAATGTCAAACAGCAAACAAATTGAACTGTTACAACATGTAATATCACATCTATTATCTTCAAATAAAAGTCCTCTTCAAATTTTCTTGACTGGCCCAGCTGGTTGTGGCAAAACATTTGTTATCCGGCTTATCATGGATATTTATAATCGTTTTACAAATACTGATGGTTTATACAATGCATACATTGCATGTGCTTCGACTGGTAAAGCCGCTGTAGCAATTGATGGTACCACGGTGCATACAGCATTCAAGATTACTCTTTCAAAGTTACTTCTCTTAAGCATTGAAGTAGCTCATCAGTATCGAGCACTCTTTAAATTTGTAAAAGTTATAATTATTGATGAAATAAGCATGATTAGTGCTGAATTACTTGGACACATTGATTCACGCTTAAAACAAATTACGGGAAACTTCGACACTAATTTTGGAAGATTGGACATGATTTTAATTGGTGATTTGCGTCAATTACCGCCATTCAGAGCTACGCCGATTTATAAACAGCAAAAACAAACAATTGTTAGTCCAATTCTGTGGAGAAGTCTTAAATTTTACGCTTTAGTGGAAGTAATGAGGCAAGCTAATCAACTATTTTCATCAATTTTAACCAAAATTGGTAACGGTGAACAACTAGAAAGTCATGAATTGGAACTAATACAATCGCGATTCTTTACTGTCGACGAAGCCAACACATAATGTCCCCGTGGAATACGTTTATACAACACAAACCACGCTGTCGAAACTTACAATAAAAAAATTTTAGATGAATCTTCAGAAAAACATATTTCTATAGCTCAAGACATTTATACTGGATGCACATCAACAGAACAACAAGCTTTTGTACGACGGAAATTGCACAAAATGTCAATTATTGACACTGGAGGTTTACCATGTAAAACAGTATTTGTACAAGGTATTTTTTATATGATAACAACAAATATTGATGTCTCAGATGGTTTAGCTAATGGCGCTGTCGGAAAATTAGCATGCATTGAACGAGATGATCCAGGAGAGATAACTTTTGCATGGCTTGAGTTTCCCGATTCGCCGAAAACTGGTGAAAAAATTAGAAAAAAAGTTACTGGTCATGTTGCGGCTAATAATATTAGTAAAACAGCTGTACCAATCGGAAGAAGATCGTCGACAATACCACTAAATAATAACAAAACGATTAATGTTAAAAGGTTACATCTGCCATTAGTTTGTGCTTGTGCGACGACAATACACAAGTCTCAAGGAAGCACATACTCTGAAATTGTCTACGAATATGATAAGAAACATTCTCAATCATTAGTATACGTTGCTTTATCACGAGTTACTAATATCGAAGGATTATTCATTACTACAAGTGGTAATGATTTGACTTTTTATCATGGAAGAAGACCATC
The DNA here is from genome assembly GCF_020080835.1 of Cotesia glomerata. Lineage (NCBI taxonomy): Eukaryota > Metazoa > Arthropoda > Insecta > Hymenoptera > Braconidae > Cotesia > Cotesia glomerata. The sequence goes on from NC_058160.1 coordinate 12,050,087, forward strand.
AACGACAATGATTCATTTACAAAATGAATTCCGAAGACTTTCAATGAACTGTTTGGAAACAATAGATAAGCAAATTCTCAATTTCATACGCCAAAATAATGGATTAACTGTATACACTCTTAACTGTCAAAGTCTTCGAAGTCATTCTCAGGATCTAACGAATTCTGTTATACAGGCTTCAAACATCGTACTTCTATCTGAAACTTGGTTAAATGACTCTGGAGATATAAGTTTACCTAATTTAAACTGTATAGTAAAATTTAAACGACCAAATATTCGAGCAGGAGGAGTAGGAATTTACTCTAACGAAAATAATAATACGTGTAATATTGTCACGCCAAATATTCATATGACAGCAATGCAATCATCATCACAGCAATTGGGAGCAACAGTAACTGGTGATATTTGTATTGCTGAATGTCAATCTCTTGATGGAAAAAAAATTATCTTCGCTGCAGTGTATATATCTGTCAATCAAAAGCTTAACAATATTATTTCTTTTCTTCATCAACAATTACTTGCATATAGCCATGGAGGTGCTGCTCTTACTAATACAGATTATGATAAAATACCTCTTCTTTTAGGTGGTGATTTTAACGTAAACTTTGCATCTGACGATTCGACACCATTAATTAACTTTTTATATGAAAAATTCAGTCCGCAATTAAATAATAATCCTAACATGTCGACAACTAAATACGGAACCACAATAGATGCCATTTTTACACGTTATTTAGAAAATATTGAAACAAGAACTTATGTTTCATATTTTAACGTTTTCATTTCTAACGTAAAGTATCGGTCATAATGTCGTAGATTCACTTGCGTACATTCATCTTTTCTGCACTCACAGTCGGTACATCAATTGTCTTAAAACAGACGTTTATTACTCACTTCTCTATTACTTGGAGGTGCATAACTAATGTTTGCATCATGAAATCACCGTATATATTTGATAAATTTATAGTAGACGTCTTTCACAATGGTATCCGATGCTGACTGACAAATCGCTCAATAAAAACAAATCTTATACTGTGAAACGACCGTAAATTAACCGTGCTTTCACCGTTTCGCCGAAACCGCCAGGGAGCCTGCCAATTTCTTAATCACACCTACATCAACACTCTTAACTAAGGCTGTTGAAGAGGCCGCATGCCTGACACTATGAGGTGCATATTCAGGACCAATGCCACATTCTCCCAAAAAAGTTTTAATCCAACGGCTTATCATGTCCTTGGATGCATCGCGATAAGGTCTTTTTGTCGTAATAAACAAGGAATTTGTTGTAACTATCATATTTGTAACATTTAAATATTTTTCCAAAACTAACACAGCACACAATTTTGGATTTTCAACAAATTTAGGCAAAATTAATAACGGCTGACAAACTCCTGGTCTAGAAGTCTTTATTGCATCAGAAATTTCAATTTCATAATCATTACTGGTCTTTTTTATATTATTAAGTTTAATCAAACTAAAAGTCTGTTTTCGATAAGCTGTAATCAGAGCTAAAATTATTATAAATTTAATTGTTAATTGTTGCAAACTTAAATCATCTAAAAGATACATGCTTTCTAATTTCTTAAGAACTGGATCTAGACTATAAATACGGTCGTATTTGGGTTTAGACGGCCTAATTTTAGAAGCGCCTTTAAGTAACTAGCAAATCAGAGGACTTTTATCGATAAAATCCCCGCATAAAAATGATAACGCCGATCGATATACATTTAAAGAACTATATGATAAACCCTTGTTGAATTTCTCAACCAACCATTCCATGAGCTCTTGCTCATTTGGACTAAAAATATTATATTTATTTTTCTTACAAAAAGAATCCCACCCTCTAATTGGTTTCTTATATTGTTTCTCAGTTGATGGAGTGATTGAAGACATTAATAATTTAATCGAATCTTCTTTTATGCCACGACTTTTAAAAGACTCCCAGATAATTTCCCTGCCAACAGCGTTAATTTCTCGGCTAGTGGATGACTTATCCTTCTGTAAGGATCAAGCAATAATTTATCAGAATGATGAAAAATAATCGGAGGTTCCTCCAACAAGGATAGGCAAAGAGGATACCAGGGTTGAGTACTCCACTCTGGAACCACAATAATACCACAAGCTTGGTCGGTTTGAATTTTCTTAAGAGTTTTTAAGACTAAAGAAAATGGAGGGAATGCATAAAAATAAAAAGTATCCTACTTAATAGTGAATGCATCGATGCAGAACGCTTGAGGATCTCTGTGCCAAGAACAATAATAATTACATTTTTTATTTTCAACCGACGCAAACAAATCAACCTGAGGCTGCCCAAAAACCGACGGAATTTGTTTAAAAGCCCAAGGAGCTATTTCCCACTCCGTGTTAAAATTATTACACCTTAAGACTGCATCAGTAACAACATTCTCCTGAGAAGAAATATATGTAGCAAATAACCAAAGACTGCGCTCTTCACACCATGACCATATTTCACGCGTAATATTTTTTAAATTTTTGTACTTAATACCACCCATTTTATTAAAATACGCAATGGCAGTAGAATTATCGATCTTTAAAAGAATTTCACAGTTCGATAAAGTATTCGCAAAAGACTTTAATCCATTAAAAGCAGCGATTAATTCTAAACAATTAATATGCAGGGACTTTTCTTCTAAAGTCCATTGTCCAAATATAACATTGTCATTACACGAAGCACCCCAACCGGTCAAAGAAGCATCGGAAAAAATTGTCAATTGATAATTAGACTCACGAATTGGATTTTTTATTATGCAAATATTATTTTCCCACCAAAGAAATTCTTCCTTTAAGCATTGATTTAAAGGCATAATCGTGTCGTAATTTTCATGAGACCTGAGCAAAGATAAATATTTCTCTTGTTCAAATATTTTCTAATGGAACCAACTATAAAATACGGTAGGACAATACGGTAGGCTGCTGTAATATTGCCCACAAAACAAGCAAAATCACGTATTACACAAGAGTTCAATACCCGGGAAAAAATGATCAGGACTGATCAGACCTGTTCATATCTGATCAGGGGTGAAATCCGACCTGATCAGGCCTGTTCATGTATGACCAGGCCTGAAATTAGGCCTGATCAGACCTGTCCATGCCTGTTCATGTCTGAACCGTTAAATACGCTCAGACCTGATCAGACCTATCCATGCCTGTTCATGTCTGAAGTGTTAAATACGCTCAGACCTGATCAGACCTGATCAAGCCTGTTCATGTCTGAAGCATTAAATACGCTTAGACCTGATCAGATCTGATCAAGCCTGTTCATGTCTGTTCATGTCTGAAGCATTAAATATGCTCAGACTTGATCAGACCTGTCCATGCCTGTTCATGTCTGAAGCGTTAAATACGCTCAGACCTGATCAGACCTGTCCATGTCTGATCTAGCCTAAAATAAATAAGGATTAAAACTCCGTATATCAGCTGACAAGATCTGTTCATGCATGATTTGCCCTCTTAAATGATATTTTAAGTCTAGAAGAAAAATTTTATCGAACTATAGACTGCAGTTCTATTTTTAAAATTAATTTGTTCCGTATGACGTATCAGTTTCTATCCCCTTATAAATTTTAAATATACAACTTACATCATAAGATTATTTACTAAAAGTTTCAGTTTGATAGCGTCAAAATACCAAAATATATCAGTTGATATCGATAGGCAATAAGTCCTTTCAAGGTGTCTGTTATTATCTTAAGCTGAGCCTTGGTCCATTGCAGTAGTGTCAAAGGCTGCTAAATTGTAGAACACACAAATAATTCTTCATTTCCTATACGTTTTAATTAAAAAAAAACTTCAATTTTAAAAGAAAACAATAAAATTATAATTACGGAATAAATCTTGAAGAAATTTTTTTTTTGCTTTACATAGAACCATATGTTCATGGAACGAAGAAAATACATAGCCGTCCCAAATAAATCACTCTAATATATACAGTAAAAAATTTTGCGTCATTGCGTCAAAAATCTTAGTGTTAAAAATTTTTGTGTTAAATATTTAACACTTTTATGTGTAACTTTAACATTTATTCTGTTAAATCAACACAAAAAAGTGTTAAATATTTAACATAAAAATTTTTAACACAAAATTTTTTGACGCAATGATGCGAAATTTTTTACTGTGTATAATTAATTATTAATAATTAATAAATTAAGCATAGAACTCCGTTAACTATAAGGATAAATCATGTATAAAATTTAAATTACTTAAAGTAGTTTGAAAGGTACAGTAGAGTTAAGATAAGTCATTGGGTCAACAGGTAAAGTCTGAAGAGCGCTACGTGCATGGTTCGAATCCCCGTCGGCACTAATCTTTTTTTTTTCTTTTATGGACCTGATCGAGTCAGACATGAACAGATCTGATCAGACATGAACATGCCTGGCCAGGTCTGATCAGACCCGGTCATTTTTCATATCTGATCAGATCTAAAGACTCATGCCTGTTCATATCTGATCATTTTTTCCCGGGTACTTTAAATTTTTTAATCAGTTCTAAAATATGCTCTCTCTTTTTCTGCGTTAGTTCTAAGGTCATTGCCCGAGAATCTAACCTAAACTTGTTCGGTACGTTGTTCTGCTGATTCTGACGAGTTTGGGACCTGGTTGACAAACGAACTGGTGTATGTGGAACTAATGTTCGATTGGACCGGGAAAACTTGTTGGGGGCCTTCGGGTTGTAGCTCGACTGCTACTGGCCTCCCGGAGTCACAGTTGAGCTCTTCCAGTTTAAATACTGACGAGACTTCGCAGTGTTTACTTTATCAGGCGTAGATTTCAAGGATAACCCAACTTTTTCGACCATCGTAGCTGCCTTAATACGTTTCCCAAGATCTTCTCCAAAAAGAAATTTATCAGTCTTTGAATCAACCGAAACAGACTTCCGTTTTTCATCGACGTAGGAATAAACTTGATATTTCCTGGTTTTTGTGAGTTGAAACATCAACTCACAAATAATTTGACTGGAGTCACATAACCATTCCAGCAATACATCTTTTTCAATAGGCTCATTGTCATCATTGAAAATTGCGCAGAGAGATTTCCCAAGCGCAACTAACCCACGCCCGCGGAGATCCTGGTTTGACGCCAAATGTTTGTTTTTACTCCGGGCCGTCTTGTGCAGGAGAGGAATTAGCTCCGGATTTAATTCTGGTGCCTTCAACGAACAATTTCCCTTGTCTGAGTAATTTTCCTCAAAAACCTTCTTGACCTTTGAGTCCAGACCAGATTCCAAAATCTCATTCCAACAAGCAACTAACTCGGGATGAAAATTAAAAGATTGATCTTTTAATTGACGCTTGGAAACACCAAGCAGCTCCGAAGCTTTTTCGCTAAGCTTTGTTGGTTGACCTGAGTCACCGGACGTCTCTTGAGGCTCTTTTGATGTCGATTGTGAGCAATTGTCACCATCAGATATCTCAGTCTCCAGATCATCATTCTTCGAGCCTGCAAAAGCAGAAGATCTAGGTTATAGAAACTATCATAAAGATTAGCTTCTGATGCAAAAGAAAAAATAAACAGAATTTCTCCATAATTTGCATCATAACCTAGTCATTTATTGCAATTAAATTGCATATTCATTAAAAACTTTAATTTAAAGTTTAATTCGCCGATCAAACGATCTCGCCGAAGGCGGGCGAAGTTCGATCGGAATTATATGAAACGTCTCGTTCGAAGATGATTGACTACTTGTAGTACTGTTTAAGTACGAAGATAACTACACACTTTTAGAGATTCAAAAGAAAACTATTTGGTGCGTCTTCCGCCATATTTACGAATGCGCTCTAGTTACTTCATATTTTAGAGCTTAATTTATATTTATTTTTTGTTATTTCTGTTGTTAGAAGATGTATACTAAGGGTTTTTTCAGTAGGGACAGAAGAAGGGAGAATCGTAATCATCTTCGAACGAGATGTTTCGTATAATTCCGATCGTCTCGTTCTCGATGATTAACTACTTGTAGAGGTTTAGAGACAGAAATAACACTTTTCATTATCCGTTTGAATATTTATTTTTGCAAAAATACAACTTATTAATTTACTTTTTATTTAAGATTGAGCAAGCAAAGGTATCGTCAGAGTCTGTGACTTGACGGTTGTAGAAACGTGCAAAAGTTAATGACCTTGAAGACCAACCAGCAGTTCTAATGGTGTCAATATTAACTCCATTATTGAATGCTTTGGATACTGCCGCATGTTTTGCGCTGTACGCAGTGAAAAAGCTCACATCTACCCCAGCTTTACCAAGAAGCGCTTTTACCCAGTGACCTATTATTTGTGCACTGGCTGGTCCATGCGGTTTTACCGTTGATATAAATAACATTTTTGTGTTAAGCCTGAGATCTTTGGTTTTCTCAAGGTAAAGTAGAAGAATCGTTGCTATACATATCTTTTTGTCTTGGTTAAAAAAGGGGATAGACAATACGGGCTGCTCTTTCCCCGGTTTGGATGTTTTTATAAGATCAGGAATTTTGATTTTTAGACCCAGATCTGATTTTATAATATTATCAATGTTAATCAATGATAATGTTTGTAGTCTATGAGTGGTGATTAACATAAGCAACGTCGCAAGAATTTCTGCCAGATCCTTTAGTTTTAAATTTTTTTAATCCGGAATGTATGTTTCAATGTGTGTTACTACCTGCTCATTATCCTATGTTTAAAGGCCTTCTTTTAAAGCATCCTCGCAAAAACCTGGATAATAATGGGTCTTTGGCTAAATCATTCTTAATAATTAGTGAGATTGCGGCTCGAGCGAAATTTAACGTGCCATATTTAGCTCCAGTCCTGAATTTTTGTGTTGAAAATTCGATTATATCCGTGTTACTAGGCTCAAAAATATTGATATTTATATTTTTATCAGTGGCAAAGCACCACCATTCTTTTAAACAACTTTCGTATTATTTCATGGTAGCTTGCGGCAAGTAGTCCAGGATGATGTCTACAGACTCTTCTGTTGATCCTCTATGGAGGAAGGCTTGCCTGACAAGATGCCTGCCACTAATGAAAGATTGTGAGCTAACGGGTGCGACTGCTTCCTGCAAGGAGATAATAATAATAATGAATAAGGTTTAAAAATTATTGATGACTCACAAAGTAAGGAGGTAAATAGTGGGCACCACGGTTGAGAAGGCCATAAAAGGACCACCATGATACCAAATCCTTCGTCATTAATTATTTTACGCAAAGCTGGGAGAATTAGTGAAAAAGGTGGTAAGGCATAAAATCTTTCATTCGACCACGAGATCGCAAATGAGTCTATGAATGCTGCATCTGGATCAGGAAATCGCGAACAGAAACGTTTACACTTGGTATTAATTCTCGAAGCAAACAAGTCGATGCTAGGCACGCCAAAAGATTTTATTATTTTTCTATATGTTGTTTCAGATAGTTCCCACTCAGAATCCAGATTTTTAACTCTAGAAGCGTTGTCTGCGTCTACGTTTTGTTTCGATGGAATGTATGACGCGACTAACCAGATTTTTCTGCTCTCGCACCACTGTTATATTTTTCTTGCTAATGCACTCAGCTTTGGATACTTTATAATACCTCCTTTATTTATACACGCTATCGCAGTTGTATTGTCGATGCGAATGAGGACTTTGCATTTAAGCTCGTTAGAAACAAAGCATCTCAGGGCAAAAAAGGCCGCTAGAAGCTCCAGATAATTAATATGGTGTTTCTGATCGTTTTGGTTCTAAAAACCATGAGTTATGACGCCATTTTTTTCAGCGCCCCAGCCTGTCCTGGATGCGTCGGAAGTTAAAATTACACTATATTTGTGTAATCTGATCGGGCTTAAGCGTATTAAGGTGTTCTTTTTCCACCAAAGAAGGTCTTCCCACATCATATTATTTAATGTCATACTTGCCTCGAAATCATTGTTATTTACAAGCAAAGCTAACCATTTATATCTTTCAAGACGTTTGCAATAGATATTGCTATACGCAACTCCCGGGCAACACGATATCAATATAACGATTAGGTGAGCAATTCTTCTAATTTTATACTTTTTATTTAATTCGAAGCTATTTAACAATTGAATGACATTGTCTTTTCTTTTATTAGTAAGTTTGACTGACATTCGGTTGGAATCTAAAACAAAACCTAAATGTTTGCATCTATTACTGGGTACTATTGAACTCTTACGTTTATTGATGATGAAACCTAACTCCTCTAGTAGCTTAATAGTTTGCTTTACATTCATTGCACAGGATTCGTGAGAATAGCCAATGCAGAGAATATCATCTAAGTATATTATAGATAAAAAACCTAACAATCTCAGTTTATTCATGATTGGCTTCATTATTCTAGTAAAAATGTAAGGGCTCGTACAAAGTTCAAATGGTAGACATTTAAATTGGAATAGTTTCCCGTTGAACTGGAAACGCAAGAATTTTCTGGAGCTTTCACAGACTGGGACCAATAAGTATGCATCTTCCAAATCTATTGTACACTTAAAGATGCCATCTGAAACTAAGTTTCTGGCAGATCTTAGATCTTCCATTTTAAAGTGCATGGTATTAATCCAATTATTTAACTTTTTGAGATTAATAATAAAGCGACTTGACCCATCGGGTTTCGGAACCAAAAAGTAAGTGGAAATAAACTGCCCCGAAGCTTCTGAGCATTCCTCAATTGCCCCTTTCAGCAAAAGATTATTAATTTCCCTTGCTATAGCGAATTTTTCAGCACCAGACCAACCTGGTTCTGGTGATACCTTTATTTGAGTCGGGCACTTAGCAAAAGGAATTCTATATCCCTTGATACAATTAATGATGAAGGAATCATTAGTTATTTCCTCCCACTTTTTAATAAAATCTTTTAGCCTGCCCGCTACAGGTTTTACCTTTATTTCTTGTTCGGGGTTTGATACTTCTCCCTCGATGACCTCGGTGACGGACTCGTTGTTGAGGATTTCGACCTGTATCGGACATTCTTGAACTGTCTCCTTTGACTGAAGTTGCCCACCTCTCTGTAATTTACAGGTGGGCCCCGGAAATTTCCATGAGGCGTATTTTTACTTTGCGATTTCTTTGCCACAGATTTTTCCGGCTGTTTTAGTGAAGCTGCCTCTTTCACAATAGATTTAACCTCTTTTACTTGGTCAGATAGTTTATCTCCATATAACCACTCATTGGGGACACTTGCGTCCAATGTTGTTTTCAGATCTTTATCCAAAATTGGCGTGATAAAAGATCTTCTCGCCGTTTACTGTTGAAAATATATATCAGACAACAATTTTCCTGAATCCCAAAGATATTTTAATAATTTTGTCTGATCGATGTCTCCTTCGGGGTCTTCTGTAATTAACGAGAACGCTGAAGCCAATGACAACAATGCTTTACCAACACAACCTTGTGTTTCAGCAAAATGCTGATCGCGTTTTTTAGCAATATCAGTCATGTGTCGTAATATCTCCAAGTTAACCTTCGGAGGATCGGTCGCAAACTCGAAGTTTTGGGGGTATGTTTTGACTACCTCCTTTTTTGCTTCCTCAGATAGTCCTTTAGACATCCAATTCTTCTACCACTTGGTGATACCCTGATTAATTTTTATTTTTTCCCCAGAATCAGGTAGTTGTTCACCAAGAATTTCAAGAAGCTCGGGATCTAGGTCCTCTGCTTTATCCTCTGGCTCACGATTCTCTTTCTGTGATTCATCAGACTCTGTGATCTGTATAACCTCAACAGGCTTTGGCGACACATTTTTTGATAGATCAGGTGCACCTGGATCCTCTGGTTGAGTAGCAACTGTGAAGAGAGAGAATTTCTTAATAATATTTTGTGAAATATTAATTCCTATTGTATAACGAGGTTATTCATTTATTTATTTTTGTGGTTTCACTCGTGTGGAGCTAACCTACAATATATGTTTGTATATGTATCAATACATAACTGTCGCTTTTAATTTATTTTAGTTTCTTTCTTATTGAAAAATAAACTAAAAAATTAGTGTATAATGACATTCGTATGGAATATATCATACAATTTTGCAATGATATCTAATGTTCGTATGGAACTGGACGTCGTTCGTATGGAACTACCCGGATGATCCTTCGTGTAGAAGATTCATCCATTTTTATTTTATTTTATTTTTATTTTATATAATCAGCTTACCTTCAGTAGCTGAAACAACAGTATTTTTAACTTGTTGTTGTGCTTTTAAAAAATCAGTGCTGACATTTGATAGGTTATCTATTTGTTGTTGCATGGCTGTCAATTTATGATCAGTTTTCTCCCTCTTGGAACGCTCTCTTGTCGGAGATCGTGAATGAGACCTCTTCTTCGACTTCGACATGATGAATTTTTTATACTTGAATGTATTTTTATTAATTATTTTTGATGAACAAAATACTCTTGATGTATGCAGTTATCTACACAAAAACAATATGAAGTAACCAGAGCGCATTCGTAAATATGGCGGAAGGCGCGCCAAATAGTTTTCTTTTGAATCTCTAAAAGTGTGTAGTTATCTTCGTACTTAAACAGTACTACAAGTAGTCAATCATCGAGAACGAGACGTGAGTATAATTGATTCTAATCAAACGACTGAATCAAGAGGTACAATTTGAATAATTGCCCAAGTATATAGAAAATATTTAATTTGACTACTCATTAATTTATTAATAATTACCTTTTTCAGAATTTATATCAATATCCGAATCTTTATCACTAGATAACATCTTAGCTTCATCTAACAGTTTCTGATATTTCTTGAGTTTTTCCGCATAAATTTGCATTTTCTCAATAGACTCTTCGTTTTGTCGTTTACTCATAATGAACAAATAAATTTGAAAATTGAAAAATTAAATAATTTATTTAATAAAAAACTTCGTTGTTTATGAGTGACGTCTGGTTTCTAAGCGCACGTAATGAACAGGTGAGTATCGAGGTGACGAGAGTGAGCTTCATTTTTTTAATTTAAGTAAATGATCTGAAGTTGGTGAATAATAAGCGTACTGGGACGTTACTACAAGTATGATCTTTCGAACAATATATGAGTTATAATTATATATGAATCATATATATTTACCCGTGAAAAAATTTTCTGATCAGACTATATCAGGCCTGATATAAACCGTCCATATCAGGCCTGATATGGAAATTGGCCATATCAGACTATATATGCCTTGATATAAGTATATCAGACTATGCACCCGCCCCGGTAAAAAAAATTATATATCATTATATTACATAATTATAAATGAAAAATGGCCCTATATAATTATGTATAATTAGGTATAATTATATATAATTATTTCCAAAGGAAAAAAAATCGGTGCGAGTGGGAATCGAACCGGGGACCTACCGCTTGAAAGACTAATTCACTACCCATTTACCTAAGAGACTTACTTGGAGAATAAAGTTTATTATAACTACAAGTAATGCGAATCGTATACATGATCAATTCGTAGTGAACAAAATTTTTCATCTAATTGATTAATTATTAACTGTCAATATTTATATATAATAATGGTATCTATATGTAGATTTATAAAATTATCTATGTATACATGAAATCGCAAAAATGATTCTACGATATATTGTTCAGGTACTTCGTTGCTTTAAAATTTATAATTTCTTTGAAATTAAAAAAATAATCGAGATAAAATGAGAATTGAAAGCTTAAATTTTAATGGAATTATTTGTTTAGTATATGGAACTATATATTGCTGGAGGGCTTGGCTAACAATTTTTGAACTTGACAAAACTAATAATTTTTGTGAAATTAAATTTTTTTTTTAATTCCTATTATTTCATCCAAAAAAATACTATATATTAAAAGATTGTTAATCATTGGAGTAACAGACTCTTAGATAGAAAAAGAGAATGTTTTATGGTAATCACAAAATACTCACTGGAGTAAAAAAAATTATATAGAATTCTATATGATTCATATATAATTTTATATGAATTATATATATATCTATATAATTATAAATGAATTACATATGTTTCTATATAATTAGATATGAATCATATATAATGATAAATAGTTTTTTTTATTCGGGTATGCCTTTATATGAGTACATAAGACTACTTATGTGCTGGTAAGGGTATGAGTATATCAGACCATATGAATCCATATCAAGTTATATCAACCCTGATCAGGAATTTTTTTTTCAAGTTTATCAAAGTATATATAACTTTATAAGGTTATATCAGGGCATATCAGGACCTATTAAAAAATAATGTAAAATTACATATGAGCATATCAAGCTATATCAAGTCTGATATAGACATATCAAATTGATAAGGCCTGATCAGGCCTGATATGGCCAATTTTCATATCAGGCCATATCAGGACATATCAAAAATTAAATATGGACATATCAGATCATATCAGGCCAGATATGAACATATCAAAAATTTTTATATAGCCTTATCAGCTCATATCAAGCCTGATCAGAATATTTTTTCACGGGTATATATGAATTATTAATAATTATATATAATTGCACATAATCTTTTTTACCCGGGTTTTTCCCTAAAGGGATAGGAGGCAAATAATGACATATTTAAATTTTATGAAGTTTCACAATGGCAAAAAAAATTAATTTTATATTAATTATCTTTCTATTAATCTTAAAATCTTGTTCACGTCAAGAAAATGTAAATAACTTTTCATTAGTATTTATTTATGGCGTTGTTGTTATTTTATTAACATTAGGTCCGCTTCGTAATAAACTGCCAGCAGAGAAATAATTAGCACCACTCAATAGTAGCTAAGACCAAAAATTATCGGTCGGTACGCTAGAATGTGACTTTTTTTTCACAATCTCTCTCAATTTTGTCTGGGTGTGCACGAAAAGTTTATAAAAAAAAGGAGGGGATAAACCCTGTTTAAAAATATTGATTGAAAAGAATTAAAAATGATGAAATTCGAATTCTTTTCAATAATTTCAATTCTTTTGTTTGTATATATAGATATACAGTTTGCATGGAGTGACCGCTTCTCAATTCTTTTCAATCAGTATTTTTAACCAGGAAAACTTCACGGCTTAGGGCGTGAAAAAAAGACGATATGGTAGAGTCTCTATAAAAGAGTCCCTTTACGGACGCCACCCAGCGCTCAAAAGTTGAACTTCTGGAGCGAGTATAATAACAAATATATTTTCTTTTAATTTTTCGAGCAAACCGCCAAAAGTAGGAAGAAAAAAAGGACTGACTCATAAAAAAAAAGTTATCCGACTAATATTTAATGAATTTACAGCTATTTATATACCGGAAAATGTAAGAAATTGATAAATACTAACTCATATTGTTTTTTAGATTCATTTTTTCTATTTATTACCATTATATTTCCATACGCTAAGAACTTTTTTAAAATTATTATGATTTTTTACTCACAATGAATACAAAATAACACATGAATTCATAAAAAAGCAACAAAAATTTAATCAAAATATACAGAAGGTTACGTTATTATGTAAAATACTTCAAATGTGATAAACATCTAAATAGTTTATTAGTTAAAGTTTTTATGCCATATTAGGTCAAATGACTAGTAGATTTTATTCTAGCCCAAAGATGGTCCATCTTCACTTTTTGTTCGAGTGAAACGGAATGTTATGTTTCCCTTGGTCGCCCCTTTTACTCTTAAGGGCGCCACTGGATTTTTGGACTCAGTATCCAGAAACTGGACCAGAAAATAGAGTATTAGGTCAGGGTCGTGAGAGATTGCTGAAAGGAAACTAAAATTTAGACACAGAAATTCGTTTAACAAAAATTATTTATTTTCCTCTCCCTTTTACAGTTGAAATAATGGCCAAGATGACAACATATAAAATTTCGTGGATAACAAATCACACTCACACTCACTCTCATACAGTATATTTCACGCTGTACAGCTAGACCCTCACGTGGCTGCAGTACCCGATGCCTACTGGACTCTCACGGTACTCTATCTATTTCGCGTCGTCCCCTGGACCTCTAACGCTACTCTAACTTAGTTCGCGCGGTCTCACGGACTCTCACGCCACTGAGCTGGATCCGGACGTGACTGCACACGTTGTCCACACAGCGCACGCTGTTCCCCAAACTTCACGCTACTCTAAGAGAACTACCCCGAAGCAGGATAGCCCCTTTACTCACACACAAACACACTTTATTCCAATTCCAATAATAACAATAATAATAACGCTGGAATCCCAATTTATAAATAATTTCCAAAATATTATTTTCCTAATTAATATTTCTAAAATTCTTATTCATTTTCCTAATTATAAATTACAAATTCCTATTATCTAAATTACTGCCGTATCTTCAATTTCTACAACAATAATTATCCAAATTAAAATTCCAATTCATCGAGGATTAAATCCATTCATTATGTCCGAGAAATTACTAAATAAATTTTAATCTTTATTTTAACAAAATTAAATAAATTCCTATAATCGAGTAAACTTAAATCTTTTATATTATTTAATTTAATCCAAATTATTTTATTCCGACCTATTTTATTTAATCCAGTAATCAGCAGTAAATTTTAATAAATTTATTTTCCAACGCAAAAGTGAAATTTGACAAAAGATTATTCTATTGTATTTTATTATGTGTTTCTTAAAACTTAATATTTCATTTTACTTGAGTTTATTTTATTTCAAACGAACGGAGACATTTTGTTTCGACCTTGAATGTCCTCTACTCAGCGTTTTGCGTCTATGTCGCAAGTTTTTAGTGTAATTTTTTTTTTTCTGACGGATTTTTACAAGTTTTATTTTCTACTTCGATTAAGTAATTTAAATTAACAATTATATTGATTTTAATGATTATTTCCTGACTCTAGATTTATTTAAATTATGACAAATATTAAATAATGCGCCAAATAGTTTATTAAAATAATTTTAGTTTGGAATAAATTTTTGTCTCAAATAATTCTAATTTAGCGGTTTACTCAATTCTATTTCTATTGGCTTAAGCCAGATTATTATTCAAATATTTTCATTAATTAAATTTTACACATGGCGTAAGAATCTGGAATTAATAACCCGAACTAATGTCTAGTATTATTAACCCCGACAGGCCTACGTGTAAAATTAGTAATGACCAAGACAAATTATTTCCCTAACAAATTAATTAATAACCCGAAACCTGTCCTGGTATTATTAATTAATTGTCTTATAATTTTCTCTAATTTTAATATTAAATTTAATTAAATAATTTATTGACTAGCGATTGTGACCGAACGCGAAATGGCGGTGATCTTCAGCCGACGTGTTGCCTGGCTGACGCCACAGACCCGAGAATTAAAATCAGACATGATATTTGTACCTGGAGTTTTTCGTTTTTATATTCTAAATACTCGTGCACTCCCTCGAAGAGCTGCGACTCCTTCTGTCCAGGCTGGTGTAAATTTCTCCTCGGATAAATCCTCGGCGAATATCTCCTCAAATCGATCTGCTTGGCGGCAAAACTCTGGTCACCGTCACTCGTGCTCTGGGTATTTTCTCAAGCCTGTAACCGCAAATCAGCATTAGAAATTATTACAATTTAGAATTAATTTACGCAAGCTGGCAGGCGGCCTAGCAAGCAGTAAATTAATTGAGTTTTTATCGCTTCGTTCCACTTAAAGGTGAGCGAAATAAAATAATTACCTGTGCTCTGTGTTCTTACAAAAATTTGCGATGCGTCCAGTGAGACTGTTCGGTCACAATGAATCTTCGTGGTCTTGTCGTTGTAGTTCTTTCTTCACTCTGCTTTCCCCACTCTCTCTCTCTCTCTGTAAGTACATAAACATATTCAATTTTTCGCTCCACTTTCGGAATTAAATTCTGCTGTATTTTGCCTCCGGGCATTTTCTGTTTCAGAATCATTACGTGCATAAAATCGTAATCTATAAGCTGAAATATAAATTTTATAAATTATATCTTGTGGATTGTCGAAAAATTAATATCAAAATCTGTCAACTCTGAAGAGGTTAGGTTTCCAGTGTTGTGAAATTGTGGGTGGATAGCTTAAACAACGTCAATTGATGCTAACAATCACTTGATGCTTACACGATAACATCATTTTGCTAACTACTGTGTTGGTAACTTACAATCGAAAAGACTGTAAGAACCAACAGTGTAGTCATCAGAAAAGTAAAGACATATAGTGTGTGTTATTACAATAGTATTGATGCTAAAATTGATACCTTAAATTGATTATCTGTCCAGTATCTGACCAACAATTTATACTTGGCGTTAAAATTCTCTAGACATTTTACGGTTATATTGCGTTGTTATTTGGTATGCCATTAGTGTCTGACATATGTTTTAAATGCAAGAGACCTGTCAAGTCATCTGTTGTCTGTAATACTTGTCAACAACATTTTCATCCTGGTTGCGCTCGTGATTATATAAAAAACAAGCCATCAACTGATTGCTGCAGGAAACAGCTAAACTATCTCTTGGACAGTATCAATGCAAAAACAAGACTTGCTTCACTAAAATCTACTAGCTCAAACACCTCCTCGGTCTCTAGTTTCAAATCTGCGAACTCTTCTCCACTTGAGCGTACTTTCACAGTACGCGGGTCAACCTCGTCACTTAAGTCTCCAAGAACACCAATTTCTCCGCTACGCCAAAGTACTGATTCAGTTTTTTCATCACCTGTCACTCCACCAACAATGTCACACTTACCAGTAGATTGGTCCAAAAAATCACTTGATGAAAAAATGACTCTATTAATGGAGAAATTTTGTCACTCAGAAATTTCAACGAATCAGAAACTTGAGGACTTAAGTGAAAAACTGCGTGTAGTCCAAGACTCGCAAAATGCTACTACTGTCAACTTAGCAGAATTAAATGTTAATGTTAAAACAAATGCTGAGTCAATTTGTCAGATTAGCTCTGATCTCAAGGAAGTGAGAAAAACTAGGGAAGCTGACATGGATTTAGTCAATGAAAGGCTGTGTAACTTGGAAAACTTTGCTCCTGTTCCATCTACTTCTTCGCAAACTGCTGGTGGCACTACTGAATTAGTTATTTCAGGTATTCCTGAATCAGTGGTGAAAGGCTCAACACCAGAAGACATTACAACTGCGGTTTTAAATAGTCTAGAGTTGCCGAAGTTAGTGAATAGTGTCTTGAGCTCTCGTAAATTTCAAAATAAGAACAGGCAACCGCAGAATCAAGACAAACCTATCACAAGCTCCTACATTGTTTCTCTGATATCGACTACAGTTCGTGACTTTATCATTGACAAGAAACGTAAAGCGGGAGGTCTTCTGGTGAAAAAAGTTTTTCCCACCTACGTTGATGCGGCGTTCCAAGGATCCATCTACGTGAACGAATTCTTGCTTCCAGAGACTCACCGACTGTTACTGAAAACTAAGGAGAAGGCGAAGAATAAAAAATACAAGTTTGCTTGGTCTAGAAATGGAAAAATTTATATGAAAAAAGATGAAAACTCTGAAAGATTTGTGATTAATTGTGAAGCTGATCTTTCCAGGCTTGATTGATGTCCAACTGATTCGACTAATATCTCTGTAAATAATATTCCATCGTCATTAAATGTATTAAGTTTAAATGTAAATAGTGTTATTGGTCACATTGCTCAGTTCTTTGAATTGATTAAGAATATAAAGCCTGACATTATTATCCTTGTGGAAACCTGGTTAAAACCTACATTGGATTATGATATTTTATCACTGAATGATTATTTTATAATTCGTAGAGACCGAATCCTGAAGCATGTTGATATTGATCGTTATATTCAAGGCGGTGGTGTGGCTTGTCTCATACATAAATCTCTAAAAGCTAAAGTACTACATATCTCAACTTCTGATCATTTAAATCAACCGGAGTTTCTCATTGTCGATGTTACTTTAATGACAGGATCTCACCTTCTACTGTCTTGCATCTACCGAAGACCAAAAGGACTCTTTCTCGATGAATTCTTTGATATTTATTCTAGACTTGCTTCAAATTATAACAATATTATTATAGCTGGCGATTTAAATTGTAATTTGTTAGAAGATAGCTATACTGCAAATCATCTAAAGAATTTCATTGCGGAGTCATCATTGTACTGTGTACCTTACGGTGCTACTTTTCACAAAACAACTGTGATTCTTGGTTGGATGTTATTTTACTAGACAATGAAACTAAGTTATCCTCGTTTATGAAATCTGAGTCTCCATTTATTGACGGCCATGATTACTTACTCTGCCAATACAAGCTGGATAATTTAAGACCATCACCGAAGTTAATCGCCTACAGAAATTTAAAACATTGTGATCATCAAGCTTTATCAACCTCACTTATGAATTCTTTAAAAATCGATCGCTCTATCCTTGAAAGCTCTGATCCAAATGAGTTACTGAATACCTTCAAAGCTGAGATTCTACTTTCTTTGGATTTATATGCACCAATACTTACTAAAAGGGTTACTCGTCTGAATAACCCTTGGTTTACTAAAGAGTTAAAAATCAAGTGTCAGGAGCGTGATAAAATCTACAAAAAAGCTAGAAGAAACAAGGATCCAAATTTACTTACTCTTTTCAGATTGAAAAGAAAAGAATTGAAAACTCAGTTGAATCATGTTCGTGAAGAATATTTAAAAACTGCTCTCTCAAATTTACCTCATAATTCAACTGCCTGGAGCAAACTTAAGCACCTTGGATTAATAAAATCGAATCCTTCATCACCACTAAATTTCTTCGATGCTTGTGAACTGAATGAATATTATGCTAATATAGTTAGAAAACATCCGCCATGTGACACAAATTTCATTGATATTTTACCAATAAACCATACAAAGGAAGTTGAATGCTTATTTCATTGGACTAAGATTGACATAGTCGATGTCACCAAAGCTTTGCACCTCACACTATCCAAGTCAAAAGGAAAAAGCCCTGACGGTCTCGATCTGAGATGGTTGAGAGATCATATTCCGCAAATCTCACTCTTTCTCACAGACCTATTTAATAGATCTCTCGACACTGGTATTTTTCCTGATATTTGGAATATTATCTACATCATACCCTTGAATAAAATAACACCACCAAGATCTCCGTCAGACACTCGGCCGATTGCTAATTTGTCTCATTTAGCTAAAGTCTTTGAAAGAATTATTGCTAATCAGGTGACAACGTATCTGGAAGAAAATGAGCTATTTGATCCTTTTCAATCGGGATTCAGGAAATATCACAGTACACAAACAGCGTTGTTGAGGCTCACTGACGATATTCGACAGGCAATGGACAATAGTAAGCTAACTATTTTAGTATTATTTTGATTAACAACCTCCCCTTACTCCCCATGTTTCATTTTTCGACATCAATCCACAGTACTACTTCTCATGAGATTACTCTCTCATTTTCTCAATAATTGCGTCGCTTAATACGAATGCTTAGCAGAAATTAATCATCAATGATATAGTACACATTCAATAAGAAACAAAATCAAATTACAGTCAACGCTCTCTGTATTTGATTTGCCCGTCCAGGACCATTCTCTGTACTTGACTCGTCCATAAGAGCTGTGTAAATTCGTCAAATACAGAGGAAAAATGTGGTCAAACACGGAGAGCGGTTAAAATACAGAGAGGTCCAATACAGAGAGCATCGACTGTATCATTCATAAAAAAATTTTATAGCACAAAAAATATCATTGTATGTATTTTAATCATTTATATTCTATAAGGAAAACAATATAAAACTTTAGTACATCTATAATTATATTTAACAATTAAAAAGACGGAATAATCATTCAATTAACGTACTTTTATTGCAATTAGGGAATTTTTTCCGATACTCACTAATAACTAGTAATAAATATTGGAGCTGTTCTTCGTCTTTAGTAAGGCATTGATTGTAATCTTCAATTAGCGCTACACCACGTTCCGCGACATCATTGACAACAGCCAATTTACTAAAAAATTGTTGACATTCCTGAAAACTATCGATGCTGGACCACTTGTCGACTTCTTCACTTAAAAATTCATGTGGCAAGTCAAAGTCTTTTAAAATTGTTAACGATTCTGTTGAAATGAAGTCACTTACATCTTTGTGTAAAAATTCATGTAAGTTTTTGTAGTCAAATTCATATTTTCTGGCTTTAGTTTTTATAGGGTTCCGATTTTTCAAATTTTTTACCATTTTTTTCTTTACTTCCGGATCTACAGCATCGTCAAATAGAGAAATTATGGCTAATTTGTCACTTAAATACCACAAATGATCGCTCATTTTTTTTAAAGCTCCTTTTGATACAGATGAATTAATTTTATCATAGAGTATCAATTGTTGCATCAAAATTAAGTCATTATTTGCAGCTAAGATAGCAGAAGGTGAAGTGAACCAAGCTTTTATATAAATGACAATTATGAAAATACATACTTGGCGAATACTAGTTAATTCATGAGGGGTCAGCTTAAATTCTCCCCTAAAAATATATATTTTCAGGCAATAAATTACCTTCGACATCCAACGAGCATGACTCATCGCTCCTGGATGTTTAAAGGTGAAATTATCTTTTGGAATAACTCCTAAAAAAATTGACGATAACTCTAAAAATTCTCGGTAATCATTCCTCGGAAGATATTTCTGCAACAAATGAGTACGAATGAAAAACTGATTTTCTTAATCTAGAATTAATAATTAAAAATCGTTTTTGAATACTAAAAGAACAAGAGTGCAATTAAAACAAAGTCAAAAATTCGATCAATTTAAATTTAACATAAATTACGAGTTAAAGATAATCACGTATATTTTTGTCTATGTTTAAAATGAATTGTATTCGATCGACACCAGGAAATTACTATTAATTTAAGGTTTAAATTTTTCCATTACACAATTTTTTTAAATTTACCGAAAGGAAAAATTTCTTTTGAAAAATATGGGCATTCTAGTGACAAGACATTGATATGTTGGAAATTTTCAACAATTTCATTTCTTTGCAGAAGAAATCAAAATTTTTCGCACAGTAACTTTTTTGTTGGAAAATAGTTTAACTGATTAAAAAAATAAAAAAACAAAAATACAATTTTAGATAGATAACTTGAGAATTTTCATTCAGAATTGTTTTTTCCAAATGTAGAAAACTTCTTTCAATTATTTGCATTTTCTTAAAAAAATTTTTTCTCTCAGTGTATAGTGAAAAAGAAAGTTGTTTTGAGTGCTTTTGTGAATGATATTATGTAACTAAAACATACCAGCGAATAACTTTCAATAAAATCCAATGTTTCGTCTTTTTTCTCTGATAGTACTTTAGCAACAATAGGATCATTAATTCCTGCACTGTATTTTGATTTATCTATCTTGTTCCAATTATTTTTGAATCTACCAAAAATTGAAACATTTGGGCCATTTTGCGTTGGCCAGTATACTTCAAAAACACCTTTAATGAGTAGTTCAATGACGTGATGACGACATGGCAACCAAATGAGCTTTCGCCCTAAAAGATTCTCTAGTTCTACGCCAGCGCCACGATGAATGCCTATTTAATAATAGAATCATTAATGAATTAAAAACAAACATGAAAAATAAAATCTCTCAATTCTAAATACTTTGTTAATAGTATTGATTTACCTGTATTTGTATATGCAGTATCAAAGCACACCGCTTTGACATAATCACTGACACCCCAATGCTTCAAAGTTGAGTTTACTGCTGAAGCTTGCTCAATTCCAGTTCCTGCTCCAATTTTTTGAATGCCTAATAATTGTTCAGCGCCAGACGATGTCAGAAGAATTGGGAGTCTATCTACAACATCTGCGCCAACAATATCGCTTAACAATTTACCATCCCAATGAACTACGTAATTATCATTGAACTTTAAGTCTTTTTTTAACCCTTCAGCTATTTCTTTTCGAAGAAGTATACGATTTCGTTGGATAGTTTTATAGCTTAAATTAACATTCCGAAGATCTATTCCAACGCTCTGTAAGGTAGCTGCCAAAATATATGTAGCATTTCTGTTGCTAACATTTGCACGATCAAGCGCAGCTGCTAAATTTGGAGTGATAATGTTTATTTTTGGTATTTTTTTTTTCAGACAACAATTCTGTTTCAAAATCGGAAACATTTGAAATTTGACTGATAGTTGACTGCGACGATGTTAGTAACTCTTGACTAGGTGTAATTTCATTATTATTATTATCATTAACCAAATCTATTTCTGAAAAGTATTTTGATATTATTTACAAGAAAATGTGATCAAAGTATAACAAGATTACATAATATTTAGTTATCAATTAGTTATGCTGAGCATAAAAATTACACAGAAAAAAAACTTCTTGCACCAAGAAAATTTTAAGGAAGACAAAAGTTATTTTGGAGCAAAAAGAAATTTTCTGGGGTCAAGAAACTTTGACTTCATTAAAGAAATTTTTAATCTTCCTTAATATTTTCTTGAGCCAAGATAATTTACCTTCTAGTCAAGAATTTTTTTTTCTGTATATGGTTACGGGAACAGAATAAATTGCAATTATTTTTTCAGTTATTAATTTTATTAAATCAAGTATTATTGTAAATACCAAATATCTACCTATCTCATCGGTTTCCATAATTTCAACATATTTTCTCGAAGTTTCTGGTGAACTGGAGTTATCAGAAATTTTTGGTTGATTCAATAGTTTCTGAGCCGAAAAGTTGTTGATCTCTCCATTCAAACTTCTTAGACCGTTTTTTCCAGCGATATTAAATAACTGTTGAATTTTTTGTTCAAAACTCACTTCTTTTTGTTTTTGAGCTTGTGATTTTATTCTTTTCTTATTGCACTGCAATAATTGCCATTTTTTGAAAAACTCAAGTATTTTGTTAATCGTATTTCGAAGCCCGGAGGTTAAAATTTGTAAATTTTTCCAACAATCTTGAACTATATTTGCAGTTTTTTTGCACTTTCATTGACTTTTAGATGAAGAACTTTGTGATGATAAAAAAATAATAATAAAACTTCTTTTATAGTGGGAAGTTTACGACCATTAATTTTAGCTATTGGAACACCAATCAAATTAATTTTTTCGGTTGTCATATTGATACAGTTCTTTGATATTATTCAATTATATTTACGTAATCAAAAATCACAACAAATAAAGAGAGTCAGGTTGTAATAAAAGTGTTAACAACACTAGAAATTAGACACACAACTCACAACACGAATACTGAGATTAAAAGCGACGCTCGATCCACAATTAACAATGAAGAAAGATGCTACAGTTATCTAAAAAACATAACCTCTCTATTTGTAGAACAATGGAATGTAAGAAATACCGAAAGTGAAGGTCGAACTAGGGGTCTTTTTTTTTTTAGAAATGGTGATAGATGAATAAAAACATCGTGGCGCTATATAATACGATACTAATAATTAATAATATTGTTTTGAGGTTATGTTCAATCGGTTGGCTTTGTATTAAGCGACGCAATTATTGAGAAAATGAGAGAGTAATCTCATGAGATGTAGTACTGTGGATTGATGTCGAAAAATGAAACAAGGGGAGTAAGGGGGGTTGTTAATCAAAGCGGATTCTCGTAGATAAATTTGTATTAAATAAAAAGTAAATAATTTTCAATGAGAAAACAACATGATTGTTATTTTTAAACTATCAAAACACAGTGAAAATGCAATTTTCTGCAGAAAATAGCTTTTCAATGCCAATAAATAAAAATATATTATGATTTTTTCAAATTTTTCATAATTCTGTTCATCAAATACAAATTATTATCTATAAAAGATCAAAATTTTCAATGGGCTCAAAAAATTAAATTTACAGCGAAAAACCAGAATTTTATTTTGACATCAACTTTAACTTTGAATAACTTTCAAAGGAGTGAATTTAGCTAAAAATGTTAAGAGACATTTTTTGTAGGAAATTAAATTCCCTTCAAGAATCTCTATTGAATTTTTTCCGGATACTAATTTTTAAGTGAATTACAAAATTCCAAAGTTAAACAATAAAATTCTGAAATCTTATCAATTTTCAAGGCGTGTTTATAAGAAAACGGTTCATCTGACGAAAAATTTCAATCAGTCTTTTTTTGTAGACAATTAAATTTGCTTCAAAAAACATCTAAGTTTATTTCATTTACCTCGATGGTTTAGGAGTTATGAGACAAAAACCCGTTCCGGAAAAAAAAATTAAAAGTTGCGATGATAGACCTCTTAATATAAATATGAAGGGCTCAAATTCTCACAACATTTTTTTTTGTCATCCCAAATAATATTTTCGATATACAAAAAAAAAAAAAAAATAGTTAATTTTTTTGGCCCAGTCTAATATATACTCTTGCACTTCTTTTTATATCAGTTGAATGAAGCTGTTTGGCAAGTCAATGTTGATGCACAATCAGTTGCTGACTGGGCAAAAGAGCATGGGTTGGAGATAAACTTGTCTAAAACCAAAGTTATGATTTTGGGTTCAAATAGTAAATTGAAACAACTTGAGGACATAGATCTACCACCTGTAGTTGTAAATGGTGTCATAATACCCTACGTTAACTCTACTAAGTGTTTGGGAATCAATATAAGTAGAAACTTATCTTGGAATTATCACGTTACTCAGATAGTCAGTAAAGTGAATTCAGTTCTGCATTGTCTTAAAGTACGGAAAAACATCTTCTCATTCCCAATCAGAAAATTATTAGTATCAGCAACCATTTTACCGCTAATTGATTATTGTACGGTTGTACTGATAGATTCAACATCCGACAATAACACAAAACTTCAGCGTGCAATGAATTCCTCAATGCGATTTATCTTTAATCTGAAGAAAGATGAGCATATCACACCTTATCGACGAGAACTTGGATGGCTATCTGTAAAGTATCGTCGAATGTACTATATGAGTTGTTATTTTTATAAATTACTTCAAGTTGAGAAACCCAAGTACCTGCGAGAGCTGTTCATAGAAGACACTGATGTCAGACGTTCCAGTAGGTTAGCAGCTAAAAAACATTCCTTTTTCAAATTACCTCATTTTGCTACTACCTATATGGAGCATTCATTTATAGTAACTGTGATTCGTCTGTGGGAAGAACTACCCGATGAAATTGTGAATTCGAGTAGCAGTGAAGTGTTTAAAAATAAAGTTTTTGATTACTTACTGAATTTGGACAATTAATAAATAAAATTTATTTATCAGAAAACTTTATGTTAATTTGAAAGCGTTAATTTAACTAACTTAGTTTGATGCTTATATTAGTATCTAAGTTGTTAATATTTAGTTGAGAGCGTAAATATGGAGATGTTAGTTGAATCAGTTCTAATTATAGAATCAGTTCTAATTATAGTCTCTTAAGATTATACCTTATGTACTTATTATTATTATTGTTATTATTATGTAAGTTGTAAATATTTTTGTATTTAAAATTGCCATTTGGCCTGTGCCTTGGCATGATTAAATAATCAATCAATCAATCTCTCTCTCGGCGCCGGCGCTTTCCCCTCGGGGACTTATTTATTACTTATAGCTAGAGGCGCGAGTACTTCGGAGCAGAGCGCCCGGTAATCCGTCGATAAACTAACTGGCGCAGGCCAGGAACCACACATGGGTAATACAGGGACTGTAACACTCCGTTACACGAGAGCTATATTCTCTCTTCCCATTAGTTCGATGGAAATCCATCGAACTTGAATACTAGTAAGGCTGGAAGCTTGTGGTATCTGTTCGAGTTATAAAGATGTTCATTAAGTGAAAGATAGTGAAAGAAAATTGAATGAGAGTAAAGACAGACTTTGAAAAAATAATTGGGGTTGGTTACCAAGCCAGGAATCGAACCTGGATCTCCCTGATAACATATCAGGAGCTTTACCAGTTAAGCTACCGGGCCCTCTTCCACCATCTCCTTTCTCAGTCTACTCTTATACTATCGATACTTACTAACTCTCTCTTCTATTTTCCCAAACTACGTACTACGATGGTAATATAGTAATTATTCGGCTATTAAATTATTCATGATATTTTTAAGACCTACAGATTGTATATTAGTAAAAGTTTTTATGCCATATTAGGTCAAGTGACTAGTAGATTTTATTCAAGCCCAAAGATGGATGGTCCATCTTCACTTTTTAGTATCAGCGTCACTTGATTTTCGGACTAATCACTTAATACAATCGTTAACAAACAATGAGAAAATTATTTTGAGGTTAGGTATGCCATAAAGCATCAAACCCGTTAACAAAGACAATAGAGACGGTAATATTATGCTAATTAACTAGAGCAATGTTAGAATATGCCATCTCGGGACTGCTTGGTGAAATTTTTCAAAGAATGATTTCTACTTATATAAAGTCGGCGTGAATAAAGTTGGCAATGAAAAAAATTAAATTTTTTGCTAATTTTGGAATTTTGCTTCAAAAAATTAAATAGTCTTCATTTTTATTTTTTTGCTAAACGATAGAAATGTTGAAAAATTGCAAGATCTATGTTACAATTTTATTCTTGTAGTTTATTTATGAATTTGTTTTTTTTTTTTTTTTTTTTTGTATTTATTATGACCCGGGAAAAAAAGTTTAGATCTGCTCTGATCAAATCAGATCAAATTCATCAGACCTGAGCAGATCTGTATTTTGGCCAGATCTGTCCAGATCAAATTTGATCTGATTAGATCAAATCTGATCTGTTCAGATCTGATTCGATTGAAACAGAATCAATTTATAAAAAAGTTTATAAAATAAAAATAATAGTAAAATTTATATTATTTTTACTTGCAAATTAGAAATAATGTATTTTATATCAATTTTCCGTGATTTAAAGTCGAGCTATCGTTGAAAAACAATTTGCGATGTTGGGGATTCGAACCTGGATCCTCATGCATGTCAGTCCCAGAGTGTACCAGTCAGCTACTAGAAGTACCTGACTGAGTTACTCTTCAGATAATAGTGTAGGCGCTGTATTATCTTTTCGTAAAATTTTGAGGTCGGTGTACAAAATATGATTACTTTATGTATTCTGACCCGCTGAAACCGAATATCGCAGTCATTTTTGCGAAATTCCGGGCCATCTATTGTTTATAGCCATTTGTTTAAACAATTATTTGAGAAATAATTTTTTTTTGAGATCAGATTTTTTTTTCAATATTTTAGGAAATTTTAAGATGAAAATTACTCTTATAAAATTTGCCGTAAGTTAATAGTTTCTGAGTTATAAATTTTTGAAAATTGAAAATTCTTGATCTTCAACAATTTTGATGATTAATTACAAATAAATAAATTACTTATCACCAGGTTTCATGCACGTGATTGTAAAGAAGAATACTCAAAGTTTCTATTGAAACAATAACATCCGGTTATAATTTTTATTAAATAAAAAAACGTGATCAAAGTTAGTGCATTTGTAAGAGCTATTTATTAGAATATAAAGTATAAAAAGTCGTACCCAAGTAGATGTGCTCTGATCAGAGCAGATCTAATTAGATCTATCTATATCACCTTTATGATTACATATATTCATCAAGCTTGATCTGATTTGATGTAACTTGATCTGATCATATCTAAACTTTTTTTTCCGCGTAATAATCAGATTAAATTAGATCTGCATAGATCAAGTCAGATCTATTTATATCTAATTTTCAATTTAATTTTAATCAAAATTGATCTGAATTGGTCTAATTTGATCTGATCGGATCTAGTTTGGTCAGAACAGATCTATTCATATCTACTTTTTAATTTCATTAAGATCAAACTTGATCTGGATTGATCTAATTTGATCAAAGTGGATCTAGTTTGATCAGAACAGATCTATTCATATCTACGTTTCAATTTCATTTTGATCAAACTTGATATGATTTGATCTAAGCAGATCAAATTAGATCTGTCCACATCTACTTAGATCTAAATTTAGATTAAATCTGATCTGCTAAGATCAAATTTGATCAGAGCAGATCTAAACTTTTTTTCCCGGGGAGTTAGAAATCATAATAATTTTTAAAAAGTTCTTAGTGTAAGGAAATATAATGGTAATATATAGAAAAAATAAATCTAAATAACATTATGAGTTAGTACTTATCAATTCCTTACATTTTCCGGTATAAAAATGGCTGTAAATTCATTAAATATGGGTCGGATAACTTTTTTTTATGAGTCAGTCCTTTTTTTTCCTACTTTTGGCGGTTTGCTCGAAAAATTAAAAGAAAATATATTTTTTTCAAAAACTGTACTTTGACGACTTCTACTGGTGAACCAGTGCGAGTTACACAAAAAAACTAAGTGTAAGACTCGAGGTTTATATTTTGTATACCACTCATATTTATTTATACATCTACAAGTAATAACCCGACAATGACTACGGAATGAGACAGCTAATGAAGCCAATATAATTAAGGGATGACAATGACTGGGTGACGTTGTACTAGGACCCATCGCGTGAGGTCCTCATGAAGGGTGGCGTCGGAATGCCCCTAACAATCTCTCTCTCTCGTAATCCTCTCAACCCTCGTTGAGTCGGGGCGAGTCTTTTCACGGGCTGGGGGTAAGACCTTACGTCACAGATCTCGGGCCTCACGATACTCGACAGCCTTCAGCCTCGGCAATAAGAATAGCGTTGCTTACATAAGGCTATTTTGAAGAACGTGAAATTCCCCACAAGGTCCATTAAACCGATCTGCAATATTGTAAAATCCGGGAAAGCATTAGAAATTTGAAAAAAAAAAAAAAGATTTTTTTACATGTATTTTGAATAGTACAACTTTAAATTTAAATTGTAAGTACTTAAAATTAATATTAAGAGCTCAAACTTGGCGAAAATTTTTTTTTCTATATGTAGATTAATATTTTGCATGAGCAGTGAAAAAAAAAAATTTTGCGGAAATGAACCACCCTAATATATATAGTACGGTGATTGAAAAAATTTTTAAATTTTTTTTTTAACTCTTATCCTCTCAAATGTTTCTATTTGATATAAAAAAAATCCTCACCAAACACGAGCCCCATAGCTCAACTCTAAGGGGTCGCTTTTTTTTATTTTAGTTTCCCATTTAATTAACATGGAAAAAATTCTTTTTTGTTTTAAATTAAATTTACACATAATTTACGCAATTTTTTTACAAAAAACGATTTTATATTCTTAAAGTAGAGTCTTTGAGCTTTACAAAACTCTAAGACAAAATATGATTATCTCTACAAAAAGACTAGTTACAGCCGATTAAATTTCGAAATTTAAAGAAATAGTTGGCAATTGGGTCATTCCATGTCAGGTCGACAAATAGTTGGAATCGATCTCTTTCGATTTAGACAAATTTTTACTTTTTTTTATTTTTTTGACATGATCTCAAAGTCATCCTTAACGCATGGAAAATCAAAAAAAAGTTGAAATTAATTTATTATTCAATATTTCCACGTGACGAATTCAAGTTTTAATCCTCAAAATTACAATACTATGTATTTGCATAACTTCACCTTATTTAGAAGTTGCAAAAAACGAAAAAAATTTTTTTTTTTTAAATTAAAAATTGATATTTTTGAAAAAAAAAAAACACCTTTCTAAAAATTTCAGAATTTTTTAAGATGATTACTATGTATTATCATACAAAAAAAATTGAGCTAAAATTTTAACTTCGATCGTCATTTTTAACGATTTTCAAAAATTCAAAACTTGACAAATTTGGCACTTTTGAAAATTTTTTTCTAAAATATTTTTTTATCAATAACCTTAAGTGTCCCCTTTTAAACAAACAAAAGGCCATTCCTATATCTACAATAGCATTCGAGATATTACAAAAACAAAATTGAAAAACTGAAAAAATTGCGAAATTTTGAATTTGCATATCTTTTGAAAAAAAATTTTTTATTGTTTTTCTTTTGGCAGAACTTTATTTTATGATAAACGAAAACTTCTGATAAAAATTTGTCCAAATCGAAAGAGATCGATTCCAACTATTTGTCGATCTGACATGGAATGACCCAATTGCCAACTATTTCTTTAAATTTCGAAATTTAGTTATTTTTAAATGGCTGTAGCTAGTCTTTTTGTAGAGATCATAATACTTTGTCTTAGAGTTTTGTAAAGCTCAAAGACTCTACTTTAAGAATATGAAATCGTTTTTTGTAAAAAATTGCGTAAATTATGTGTAAATTCAATTTAAAACAAAAAAGAATTTTTCCCATATTAATTAAATGGAAAACTAAAATATAAAAAGCGACCATTTAGAGTTGAGCTATAGGGATCGTGTTTAGTAAGGATTTTTTTTATATCAAATAGAAACATTTGAGAGGGTAAGAGTTAGAAAAAAAAATTAAAAAGTTTTTTTGAATCACCCTAATATATATATATATATATATATATATATATATATATATATATATATATATATATATATATATATATAGCTAGCATATATATATGCTATATATGCTATATATATATATATATATATATATATATATATATATATATATATTAGGGTGTGCCAAAATGTAACTCCCGTGGAGAACCTTTTAAAATTGGAATTTTGAGTTCCGCTTTTACAAGCAGCTGTATTTAGGCATTTCCTAAGATATTTTAGGGTGAGACGATAAATTTGATTTTCATAGAATTTTTTAGCAGAAGATTTAATTGGGCACTTCCGGCCAAATTTTGAATTTTCAGAGGAAGTGCCCAAACTAAGCTCCTGTTAAAAATTCTGAAAAAAAATATATGAGCCGTCATGGGACGCCTGGCAGATGTGAAACATCGTGTGTGTACAAGTAATATGCATAAAAGATAATATTATTATAGGAATTAAATATATTTCTCCTAATAGAAAAATGAAAGGGTTACGAATTACTTACAGAAAATGGTAACTTTATTTAATAGTTTACATGTGATATAAAAATTCGATATTAATATCAAGTGGCCACAATTTAAATATTTTCATCAGACTTCAGTAATAGTTATATTCGATGTTTCCTCTGCCGGTATTACTGTGACGATTGGTCGATGATAACTAAAGTACGTTACAAAAGTATTGGATGAAACATTATCAAGATATCTCACAAATACAGCATCTATTGTTGTTCCATATTTGGTAGTAGACCTCTTGGATTGTTGTTGATTTGCAATTTGGAAATTCTTTTGAAGAAATGTCATTAATGGCATTGATTCCGGTATTCCAGTGTACCTCTTACATTAAAAAATTTCCAGCTAAAATTAATGGTAGTTTATGTTTATTCGTTTTAAAAATTATTGAACCTCTTTGACTATAAGGAAGGAATCCTTTCATGTAAAAATGAAATTATATGATCCATTTTGTTGCTGGGTGAAATGTATAAATAATAATCATAGAATAATTCACTTCCGTCTCCTAGTTTAACATGTGAAGCTAATACATCACCATTAGATGTTTGGGAAACATGAACTTCTGTAGCATTTTAAACTGCTAGATCCATGCTGAGTGTAGTAACATGTGAAGTGTTGTTGCAGCGGTAAATGGCCATCACCCAGCGGCCAGATCGAAGCGGCGGGATAAAAATTAAAATAGTCTGGTACTATTCGATTAATAAAGTCTTACACAACATTGATAGTATGCCTTGTGTTTAACTGATCAGGGTGGCGTCCAGCTCAATAATAATATTTTGTGATCCCTGTGATGATTGTTGGGAACTGAAATATTTAAAAAAATAAGGATACAAAATGGTTAATAAAGAAAAGAAAAATTTTGAGTGTGGCTTCAATATACTCATGAACTCCAATCTTAGTTAATTATTGCAACATATGACTAAAAGATTTGCAAATATAAATTTTATTAATAAATTTTTCCGCTGCTACTCCCTTCATGAATAATAAAAAATAATTAACTGAAGATAATATTAATATAATTATATAATTATTAATCTTAACATCATTACTAATATGATTAATATGAATACAATTAATTAAATATAAAAAATATGGCCAATGTATTACATTTATGGACACTTGAAAAATACGATCTACTTACTCGATGACTTGGTAGTATGCCATAGTGTAGTTTCACTTTCTTTGCACAAGGTTGATCACTTTGATCTTCTGAGTTATCACTATCACACATATTTTATTGTCAAAAATTAAAATAAAAATGTTTCACATCAAAATTAAATAAAACGCAGGTTATGTGTACCGTAGTAAACAACAACGTCGAACTGAGTGAGAAGCCACACCGTACACTCTACTACATATAAATTATATATATATATATATATATATATATATATAGCTATATATATATATATATATATTATATATATATATATATATATATATGCGCCAGAACCCGCATTGCCCTATTACAAACACTCATAACCTGATTTATTAGCTTTTCACTTACTAAAAGCTATCTGGTACTCATCTATGAAATTGTTCTCAGTAACATACTTAATAATCTGATCATGTACGCATCTTTCAAGTGCTTTCGACAAATTACTCGTCAGCGATATAGGTCGGTAATCAGCACATATCTCAACATTTGCTCTCTTTGGTATTGGGACAATACGCGACAACTTCCACTCATTAGGAAAGACGCCAGAATTTAACGAATTATTAAAAAGCAATGTAACAAATGGCAAACAAACACAAACGATATTAAACATTTATACGCCTTAATTGGGAAATTATCCGGACCTACAGAGTTGGAAGTAAGTCGCATTATTGCCTTCTTAACAGTAACATCATCAATATTTATTAAATTTAAAAAAAGATTCAAAAATAGGAGGAAATTTCTTAAAAAAAAGTCCCGACTCCCAGAACTGTAGGACCAATAGATAGGGATAAAAATACGGCCGAAAATGGGTGTTCTGGCTTACGTTAGCTACGCTTACTTTGGTAGTAACGACACTTTACTAATAAAAATTATGTTATCATATTAAATATAAAATTTCAGAAATGAAAATATTCAGGGGCTTACGGGATAGATAATAAACAATATTTTGTACCACTTTCAATTTACTTTGTTTTTAAAAAAATTAATTTTCTCGATTATTAACATGTTCAACTTTTGCTGCTATACTTTTTAGTAGAGTTCATAGAAATCTAACTATTGCATTGGTTCTCATGATGAAACTTTTAAAAAATTTTGCTATATTTCGACTATAGTCGAGCTGAGTGGGAAAATGCATATGGTTCAAAAGTTTATATATATTAGGGTGATTCAAAAAAATCGAATATTTTTTTTTTAACTTTCGAAATTGAAAAGTTGGTTCTCAGGCACCTCTCGAAAATTCTCACCAAATTTGAGCTCTTAATATTGATAGGAAGATTATCCTCATCACAGTTTTACATTTTTCGTTAATCTTTTATAAAAAAAATCATATCTCATTATCAATCAATTTTTTAATCACATCTTTATACATATTTTTGTAGGAAATTGAATGATCTACAAAAAAAATCTGATATGTATAAGCGATTACATTGACCATTTCAAAGATATCCGAGATCAAAGTTCAAAGAATTTATCAAAAAAAAATTTTTTTTTATTAATTTCCTACCACATTGGAAAATAATAATTGTCAAATAAATATGCAATATTTTTGTAGAAAATTTAACGCTCTACAAAAAAGGTTTGATATGTTTAATTGATTACTCCAACCGTTTAAAAGATATTCGTATCCGAACCCCAATGCTTTCTGATTTCAATAATTTTTTAATAACTTTTTCAAATTTATCTATTAAATTCATGACTTTTTGAAATTTTTACGAGAATTTTAGCTTATATTAATAAAATTAAAGTATTTTCTTTGTATTTAATTTGTTTCCAAGTATATAATATTTTCCAATCAACTTTTATTATAGATTTTTTTTTATTTAATTTGCCTTTAAAATCACGACTTGCTATTTTTTAACTGGTTTATTAAAAATTTTATTTTAAATTTCTTCCCCATAAAATTATTAATTAAATATATTTTTTCGGTTAATCTGAGCATTTTATTTTAAACATTGGTAGTTCTGTTGATCAACTTATCGTACTAGCGCCATCTACAATTGTTTCTCTATGCTGTTATGTACATTTCTACATTGCGTACATAATTTTTAGAGTTCCTGAATAAAGTCTTCTAGTAGTGATAATCAAATAATAGCTAACTGTTATATATTATTTAATTTAATTGTTATTTATTTTTTACACATCTACAATGAGTAAGGAAATACCTTTAATTGGTATACCTATGCCAAAAATTCTTGAACTCAAGTTACCAACGCTGAAAGAGGTTATGTGTGTATTTTTTTATCAGCTTCGTTCTCAAGTATTCAGTAAAACAGAGTGCTAAAAATACAGTAGATCAAGTTGTAAAATTATGGAAAAATAATGAAATTCCTACTTGTAGTTATGAAAATTCAGTGAAAAAAATTCTACGATGTCACGATAAATGGTTAAAAATAACAAAAAACCTGAAACGGAAAAAATCACCCGCACAAAAAAAAAAGCAATCATTATTTCAAAATGAAATCAAAATTTTATTTGACATTGTTAATCAAAAATCTTTAAAAATGCTCGATGATCGTATTAAAAAATTATACTTAAATCAAAAAAGCAATACTAGGAGAGAATTCATTCATAACAATGTACATCCATTGAATACAAGTGAAGATCAGATGGATGTAGAAGAAAGCAGTAAGTATCGATCAAAAAATTATTATAATTTAACGCTCTACAAAAAAGGTCTGATATGTTTAATTGATTACTCCAACCGTTTAAAAGATATTCGTATCCGAACCCCAATGCTTTCTGATTTCAATAATTTTTTAATAACTTTTTCAAATTTATCTATTAAATTCATGACTTTTTGAAATTTTTACGAGAATTTTAGCTTATATTAATTGAATTAAAGTTTTTTAATCTTTTTTTAACCTTTTTCATGAATGTAAAGAAGCTTTACTTTTAGAAAAAGAGAATTATACGTCTGTTTTTATTACTTAGAGATAAATTAAAATCTATTTTTGAGAAATAAAGGTTCTTATTTTAGAAATATCATTATACATATAAATAAAAAATTAGGAAAACAGTTGACCCTGAAGGCCATCCCTGCAACTTCCCGCCAATTCTATACCTAAACGCTTGAAATTGCACTTATGACGTTTTAGAGCTCTTCGAGCTCTTAAATACAATTTGTGTATTATTTTGAGCTCTCCAAGCTCAAAAAAATAGCTTTTGTATGCTTTTCAGCTCTTCGAGCTCAAAAGTTTGATAGAAGTTTAATAAAACACTATTTTTTTGATTTTCAAATCGCAATAACTTTTAAATGAATGAACCGATTTTCATGCGGTTGGCGACATTCGACGCAGTTTTATCATCCTCATAAGTGATTTTCAGGTTTTTATTGATCGAACCAAAAATTTCAGATGTAATCCCGAAAAGCTATCTTTTTCGGTTTTCTTTCCAGATTCACGATATATCTCGAACAAATCAAACCGATTTTGACCGGATTGGCGGCGTTCACGGCGCGTGGTTTTTCGCAGAAGCAGGCGGATTAGTTTTAGAAGTTGATCGATAGAGCCGTTTTAAAAGATATTCCAAAAAACACTTTCAAGAATGCGTTTTTCTTGTTTTTGAGATTTTTGCCAAGATTTCTTTGAATCCCTATCGTTCCCGAATCAGTTCAAATTCTCAGGAAATCTAAGTTCAGGAAAGTCTTTAGGAACGCCGTTTAGTTCGTTCCGATCGGTTCAGTCGTTCAAAGTTTATAAGCGAGTCACATAGTCACACACACACACACACACACACACACACACACACACACACACACACACGCACACGCACACACA